>NC_045443.1:117997044-118029544 GCF_002776525.5 Piliocolobus tephrosceles
CTTCCTTTCTTTCTTTCTTTCTTTCTTTTCTTTCTTTCTTTTCTTTCTTCCCTTCCCTTTTTCCTTCCCTTTTTCCTTTTTCCTTTCCTTTCCTTTCTTTCGAGACAGAGTCTCACGTCTCGCTCCGTCGTCCAGGCTGGAGTGCAGTGGCGCCATCTCTGCTCACTGCAAGCTCTGCCTCCCGGGTTCACACCATTCTCCTGCCTCAGCCTCCCAAGTAGCTGGGACTACAGGCGCCCGCAACCAGGCCTGGCTAATTTTTTGTATTTTTAGTAGACACAGGGTTTCACCGTGTTAGCCAGGATGGTCTCCATCTCCAGACCGCATGATCCGCCCGCCTCGGCCTCCCACAGTGCTGGGATTACAGGCGTGAGCCACCGCGCCCCTCCGAGAAGGGGTTTCACCATGTTGGTCAGGCTGGTCTTGAACTCCTCACTTTAGGTGATCCACCCGCCTCAGCTTCCCAAAGTGCTGGGATTACAGCCGTGAACCACCGTGGCCGGTCCCATTCATTCGTTTTTGAGACAGCTTTTGGCTTTATCGTCCAGGATGGAAGCAGTGGCGCAATCTCAGCTCACTTCAACCTCCCCTTCCAGGCCTCAAGTGATCCTCCTCCCACTTCAGCTGGCTAATTTGCGTATTTTTCGTAAAGACAGGATCTCACCATGTTGCTCAGGCTGGTCTCAAACTCCTGGGCTCAAGCGATCCTCCCATCTTGGCCTCCCAAAGTGCTGGAACTATAGGCATGAGCTGCCACCCAGGCCAACTGTTTATCCTTTTTTTTTTTTTTTTTTGACAGAGAGTCTGGCTCTGTTGCCCAAGCTGGAGTGCAGTGGCTCAATCTCCTCTCGCTGCAACCTCCGCCTCCCGGTTTCAAGCAATTCTGTCTCAGCCTCCGGAGTAACTGAGATTACAGGTGCGTGCCACCATGCTTGGCTAATTTTTGTATTTTTAGGAGAGACAGGGTTTCATCATGTTGGCCAGGCTGGTCTCAAGCTCCTGACCTCAAGTGATCCGCCTGCCTCAGCCTCCCAAAGTGCTGAGCCACCGCGCCTGTCCTATCCATTTATTCTTAGATGGACATTGCTGGTTTCTAACTTTTGTCTATGGGAATAATGCTGCTATTGGTGTGCAAATATCAGCTTAAGTTCCTATTTTCCTTTTTTTTTTTTTTTTTTTGAGACTGAGTTTCGCTCTTGTTACCCAGTCTGGACTGCAATGGCGCAATCTCAGCTCACTGCAACCTCTGCCTCCTGGGTTCAAGCGATTCTCCTGCCTCAGCCTCCTGAGTAGCTGGGATTACAGGCATGTGCCACCATGCTTGGCTAATTTTATATATATATAATTTTTTTTTTTTTTTAAGTAGAGACAGGGTTTCTCCATGTTGGTCAGGCTGGTCTCGAACTCCTGACCTCAGGTGATCTGCCTGCCTCGGCCTCCCAAAGTGCTAGGATTACAGGTGTGAGCCACCACACCCGGCCCCGTTTTCTATTCTTTGGTGTACATACCTAGAAGTAAAATTGCTGGATCATATGTTAATTCAAAAGGGTTTTCTTCGGACACTGTAATTCAAAAGGAGGCTGAAAGAATAAGGATTTATTTCCACAGAAACGTTCACAGTATCTAAAATTTGAAGCAACTTTCACCCTCACTGCCTTTTTTCCTTCAGGATGTGGAAAGCTGTTAGAAACCTACATCTGGGCCGGGCGCGGTGGCTCACACCTGTAATCCCAGCACTTGGGGAGGCTGAGGCGGGCGGATCACGAGGTCAGGAGATCGAGACCATCCTGGTAAACACGGTGAAACCCCGTCTCTACTAAAAAATACAAAAAAATTAGCCAGGCGTGGTGGCGGGCACCTCTGGTCCCAGGTTCTCGGGAGGCTGAGGCAGGAGAATGGCATGAACCCTGGAGGCAGCGGAGCTTGCAGTGAGTGGAGATCGTGCTACTGCACTCCAGCCTAGGTGATAGAGCAAGACTCCATCTCAAAAAAAAAAAAAAAAAAAGAAACCTACATCTGGTCTAGGTGCGGTGGCTCACACCTGTAATCCCAACACTTTGGGAGGCCAAGGTGGGTGGATCACCTGAGGTCAGGAGTTCAAGACCAGCCTGGCAACATGGCGACACCCCTGTAAATACAAAATACAAAATTACAAAAATACAAAATACAAAAATTAACCCAGCTACTGGGGGGCTGAGGCAGGAGGATCGCTTGAACCTGGGAGGCAGAGGTTGCAGTGAGCTGAGATCATGCCACTGCACTCCAGCCTGGGCAACAGAGAGCGAGACTCCATCTCAAAAAAAAAAGAAACCTACATCTAAACTTGTTTCCTCACTGAATTATATGCCCTGAAATACATTTATTTGGGTTTTTTTACTCGTTAACATGCAAATAGTAGTCTCCAAGAAAGTAACATTTCCTCCAACATTTTATTATAAAAAATTTTAAACACAAAATGTTCAAAGAATTCCTCAGTGAACATTCATGTACTCATCATCTATATACAAAAATGACATTTTAAAAGGCCTGTTTGATGCTGATATGTTGTGTGGTTCTTTTTTTTTTTTTTTTTTTTTTTTTTGAGGCGGAGTCTCGCTCTGTCGCCCGGGCTGGAGTGCAGTGGCCGGATCTCAGCTCACTGCAAGCTCCGCCTCCTGGGTTTACGCCATCCTCCTGCCTCAGCCTCCGGAGTAGCTGGGACTACAGGCGACCGCCACCTCGCCTGGCTAGTTTTTGTATTTTTAGTGGAGATGAGGTTTCACCGTGTTAGCCAGGATGGTCTCGAACTCCTGACCTCGTGATCCGCCCGTCTCGGCCTCCCAAAGTGCTGGGATTACAGGCTTGAGCCACCGCGCCCGACCTGTTGTGTGGTTCTTTTATTTTTTTCCTTTTTTTTTTTTTGAGACGTGTTCTCAGTCGCCTAGGTTGGAGCACGGGGGCACAATCACGGCTCAGTGCAGCCTAAACCTGCTGGGCTCAAGCGATCTTCCCACCACAGCCTCCCACGTAGCTGGGACTACAGGCACACACCACCATGCCCAGCTAATTTTTCTGTAATTTTTGTAGATGTGGGGTTTCACCATGTTGTCCATGCTGGTCTCCAACTCCTGGGCTCCAGTGATCCGCCCACCTCAGCCTCCCCAAAGGGCGGGATTACAGGCGTGAGCCACCGCAGCTGACTACTTATTTAAGTCACAGCCTGGATACTGATTTTCCCAACACCTGCTAGGGTAGGGAAAATCAGTAGAAAAAAAAAAAAAAGAAAAGAATTTAGATTATTTTACTTTGGTCATCCAGTCAAGGATACAGTCATTAATTCTGGGTGGGGTGGAGTTGCGAGAAAAAGACTAGGCCAGGCGTGGTGGCTCACGCCTGTAATCCCAGCACTTTGGGAGGCCAAGGCGGGTGGATCACAAGGTCAGGAGTTCAAGACCAGCCTGGCCAATATGGTGAAATCTCATCTCTACTAAACATACAAAAAAAAAAAAAAAAAACTTAGCTGGGCATGGTGGTGGGTGCCTGTAATCCCAGCTACTCAGGAGGCTGACGTAGGAGAATCGCTGGAACCCAGGAGGCAGAGGTTTCAGTGAGCTGAGATTGTGCCACTGCACTCCAGCCTGGGTGACAGACTGGAGTCTCCATCTCAAAAAGAAAAAAAAAGAGAAAAAGACTAAAGCCCTAATCCTAATCCCATGAGGGTATCAAAGGAACTTCCCAGCCCTTGAGAATTCTAGAACGTGTGGCCCATTACCCTCTCTCAGTAGCTATGAAGTGAAATTGTGTGTTTCACCAGCTGACTTGGATGACAAAAAAAAAAAAATAGAAACAAATTTAAAAAAGCATACAAAAAATTAGAAAGAAAGAAGGAAGGAAGGGAGGGAGAGAGGGAAGGAAGGAAGGAAGGAAGGAAGGAAGGAAGGAAGGAAGGAAGGAAGGAAGGAAGGAAGGAAAGAAGGAAAAGAAAAGAAAAGAAAGAAAACAAAACAAAACAGACTTGGATGACTTCACCTTCCAGGGATGATTTTCCAGCGCTATGAGAAAAATTGAAAACTCAGCTAACTTTTCCTCAGAGCATGAGATTTTTGGGGGCCTAGAAGCACAATAGAATTCTCGACCAGTCTCTATTAGTGATGGTCATTCCACTTGGAGAACTGAAAAAATGACATAGGTTTGAACTTTTTCATAGTAAAATTGGTGGATGGGGAAGGAGAATGTCACTGTTTTCACATTTTTTATTTATTTTATTTTTTATTTATTTATTTATTTTTTTTGTGAGACAGAGTCTCGCTCTGTCGCCCAGGCTGGAGTGCAGTGGCCCGATCTCAGCTCACTGCAAGCTCCGCCTCCTGGGTTTACGCCATTCTCCTGCCTCAGCCTCCCGAGTAGCTGGGACTACAGGCACCCGCCACCTCGCCCGGCTAGTTTTTTGTATTTTTAGTAGAGACGGGGTTTCACCATGTTAGCCAGGATGGTCTCGATCTCCTGACCTCGTGATCCGCCCGTCTCGGCCTCCCAAAGTGCTGGGATTACAGGCTTGAGCCACCGCGCCCGGCCTGTTTTCACATTTTTTAAAGTTATGATCAAATACCCAGAAAATATGTGCAGAAAATGTGCTGGATTTTAATTTTTAAATTTTGGGGGGGATTATAATTTTTTTGACAATGAAAATTTTAGTCTAGCTTCTGGTTCTTTCTTTCAGCAGATGTGGTCAGGTTAACTAATGCAGAAAGAGCTGTCAGTGGCTGGAGTGCACTCACAGGATCACGGCTCACTGCAGCCTTGAAAAAAAAACGGGGTGGCCGGGCACGGTGACTCACACCTGTAATCCCAGCTACTAGGGAGGCTGAGGAAGGAGAATCGCTTGAACCTGGGAGGCGGAGGCTGCAGTGAGCCAAAATGGCGCCATTGCACTGCAGCCTGGGCAACAAGAGTGAAACTCTGTCTCAAAAAAAAAAAAAAAAAAAGGAGGGGGGCTGTCAGATGAGTTTCCCGGCCTAGTAGATCCTACAACTACTGACTTTCGCTGTTGCTGGAGCTACTACTCCCTTTCCACTAAGGAAAAAAACAATCGTCCAGGCGCAGTAGCTCACTCCCGTAATCACAACACTTTGGAAAGCCTAGAGCCCAGGAGTTTGAGACCAGCCTGGGCAACATGGTGAAAAACCCCATCTCTACAAAAAAAAATACAAAAATTAGCTGGGCGTGGTGGCCCACCTGTAGTCCCAGCTACTCAGGAGGCTGAGGTGGGAGGATGGTTTGAATCCAAGAGGTTGAGGCTGTAGTGAGCAGTGATTGTGCCACTGCACTCCCACCTAGGTGGCAGAGTGAGACCATGTCCCCAGAATAAAAAAATAAGCTTTTAAATAATTAAAGTGGCTGGGCACAGTGGCTCATGCCCGGCCCCATTATTATTATTATTATTATTATTATTATTATTATTATTTGAGTATTGTTCTGTCACCAGGCTGGAAAGCAGTGGCGCAAGCTCAGCTCACTGCAACCTCCGCCTCCCGGGTTCCAGTGATTCTCCTGCCTCAGCCTCCTGAGTAGCTGGGATTACAGGCGCCCACAACCACGCCTGGCTAATTTTTTGTATTTTCAGTAGAGACAGGGTTTCACCATGTTGGGCAGGCTGGTCTCGAACTCCTGACCTCAGGTGATCCACCTGCCTCGGCCTCCCAAAGTGCTGGGATTACAGGCGTGAGCCACCGCGCCTGGCCTGTAATTTATCTTTTAATGAATACAGGGACTCAGAAGAGACATGGAAGGCCGTGTGCTCTACTCTGTTTTGTTTTCAAAGCATCTTTCTGGACAGCTGCATGTTGTCACAGAGTCAGGGGCTTCATGAAATGATGCTGGCAAGTCGAAATAAGCAGGCCCAGCATGGTGGCTCACACCTGTAATCCCAGTGCTTTGGGAGGCCAAGGCGAGAGCTTTCCTTGAGTTCAGGAGTTTGAGACCAGCCTGAGCAACATAGTGAGACCGCGTCTCAATAAAAATAAAAAATAACGGGGCCGGGCGTGGTGGCTCGCGCCTGTAATCCCAGCACTTTGGGAGGCCGAGGCGGGCAGATCATGAGGTCAGGAGATCGAGACCATCATGGCTAACACGGTGAAACCCCGTCTCTACTAAAAATGCAAAAAATTAGCCGGGCGTGTTGGCGGGCACCTGTGGTCCCAGCTACTTGGGAGGCTGAGGCAGGAGAATGGTGGGAACCCGGGAGGCGGAGCTTGCAGTAAGCCGAGATTGTGCCACTGCACTCCAGCCTGGGCGACTGAGGAAGACTCTGTCTCAAATAAAATAAAATAAAATAAAATAAAATAAAATAAATAAATAATAACAAAATTTAGCTGGGCGTGGTGGTGGATGCCTGTGATCTCAGCTACTTGAGAGGCTGAGGTCGGAGGATCCCTTGGGCCTGGGAAGTAGAAACTGCAGTGAGCTGTGATGTCACAACTGCACTCCAGCCTGGGTGACAGAACAAGATCCTGTCTCAAAAAAAAAAGGCAGAAATGAGCAAACATGGCTTCTTACATTTGTCTCACATCCCAAACTACTAAATGGTCATTTTACCAATATTACCTCCAAAGATACAATGATAGAACCAAAAACCTAGAAACTCTTAAGCTTCCATATTACTTCTCTGCACTTCAGTTCATCTTTACTTATGATTATTTTTTAAAGAGATGGGATCTCACTTTGTCATCCAGGCTGAAGTGCAGTGGCACAATTATGGCTCACTGCAGCCTCGATCTCCTGGGCTCCAAGTGATCCTCCCACCTGAGCCTCCTGAGTAGCTGGGACTACAGGCACACACCACCACACCCGGCTAATTTTGTTTATTTTTTGTAGTGATTGGGTCTCACTATGTTGCCCAGGCTGATCTCAAACTTTTGGGCTCAAGTGATCCTCCTGCCTTGGCCTTCCAAAATGTTGGGATTACAGGTGGGAACCACTGCGCTCAGCCCAGTTCATCTTAAAATGGGGGAAGGGAGTCCTTAGGTGGTCTTCAAGGTCCCTGCTAGCTGCCCACCTTTATGTCCACAGACACTTATAAATGTATTGATTTAGGTGATGCTGTAGAACAGCAGTTCTAGTTGTCTATACATTAGGAATAATTAGGAAATTTGTAGATCACAATCACTGGGAGTGAGACACAGGCATTGTGTTGATTAACTTAACAAAAAAACAAGATGATAAATAGAATTGGAGAAGCCAAGCAGGTTAAGTACATTAGTCCAAGTATAATATATTTGGCTTCATATTAACTGTAAAAACAACACTTTTGGCCAGGCGCTGTGGCTCACACCTGTAATCCCAGCACTTTGGGAGGCTAGGGCGGGCAGATCATGAGGTCAGGAGATCAAGACCATCCTGGCTAACACGGTGAAACCTTGTCTCTACTAAAAATAAAAAAATTAGCAAGGCGTAGTGGCATGCGCCTGTAATCCCCGCTACTCAGGAGACTGAGGCAGGAGAATCGCCTGAACCCGGGAAGTGGAGATTGCAGTGAGCCGAGATGGCACCACTGCACTCCAGCCTGGGTGACAGAGGGAGACTCTGTCTCAAAAACAAAAAAACAAACTATCACTTTTTAAGATATGTATAAATGCATTTCTTTGCAAGTTCAAGGTAAGAACTTGATTCTGTCGCTATGAATGAAAAGGATCACAAACTCTGATGTTTAGAATGAGTCAAATCTAGGCCAGGTGCAGTGGCTCAGGCCTGTAATCCCAGCACTTTGGGAGGCCGAGGCTGACCGATCACCTGAGGTTGGGAGTTCGAGACCAGCCTGGATCACTTGAGCTCAGGAGTTGGAGACCAGCCTGGCCAACATTGTGAAACTCTGTCTCTACTAAAAATACAAAAACGTTTAAAAAAGTCAAATCTAGATCCATGATTAATGATGTGCTTATTTCACATTGCATGTTTGTATCAAAACATCCCATGTGGGTAAAGCATAGATAGGCACAGAGAAAAGAAAAGAAGACAAAAAATAAGAGAAAAGATGGCCAGGCGCGGTGGCTCACGCCTGTAATCCCAGCACTTTGGGAGGGCAAGGCGTGCAGATCACCTGAAGTTAGGAGTTCAAGACCAGCCTGGCCAACATGGCGAAACCCCCGTCTGTACTAAAAATACAAAAATAGGCCGGGAGCGTGGCTCACGCCTGTAATCCCACCACTTTGGGAGCCCGAGGCGGGCAGATCACGAGGTCAGGAGATTGAGACCATCCTGGCTAACATGGTGAAACCCCGTCTCCACTAAAAATACAAAAAAAAATTAGCCGGGCGTGGTGGCGGGCGCCTGTAGTCCCAGCTACTGGGGAGGCTGAGGCAGGAGAATGGCGTGAACCCGGGATGCGGAGCTTGCAGTAAGCCGAGATCTCGCCACTGCACTCCAGCCTGGGCGACAGAGCGAGACTCCGACTCAAAAAAAAAATAAAAATAAAAATAAAAATAATAATAATAATAATAATCCCAGCTACTCTGGAGGCTGAGGCAGGAGAATCGGTTGAACCTAGGAGGGGGAGGTTGCAGTGAGCCGAGATCGTGCCACTGCACTCCAGCCTGGAGTTTTTTCAAAAGAAAAACTCCATCTTAAAAGAAAAGAAAAGCCGGGCGCGGTGGCTCAAGCCTGTAATCCCAGCACTTTGGGAGGCCGAGACGGGCGGATCACGAGGTCAGGAGATCGAGACCATCCTGGCTAACACGGTGAAACCCCGTCTCTACTAAAAAATACCAAAAACTAGCCGGGCGAGGTGGCGGGCGCCTGTAGTCCCAGCTACTCCGGAGGCTGAGGCAGGAGGATGGCGTAAACCCGGAAGGCGGAGCTTGCAGTGAGCTGAGATCCGGCCACTGCACTCCAGCCTGGGCGACAGAGCCAGACTCCGTCTCAAAAAAAAAAAAAAAAGAAAGAAAGAAAAGAAAAAAGAAAACACACACAAAAAATCTTATGTACACCATAAATATATACGCCTACTAAGTGCCCACAAAAATTGAAAACAAACAATCCATGATTAAAAGGACCTCTGACCAGAAAGAGCCGACAGGGGGCGATCCTGGATGATCTGGGGCCGTCAATTGCGAGACGCGGAAGATTATGGGACTTGTAGTTTTTCTCTGATAATTTAATCTTTCTGGACTACATGTCCCAAAATGCAAATGTAATCAGACAGCCCCACTGTGGGGTGTGAAGTGTCCGCAGAGCTGTGAGAAGTAAGTGTGTTCTGTGCGTGCTGCGGGTTTCTAGAAGTTGTGGATTTCTTGTGAGGGATTCTGTTTCTCCTCTTTGCCCTTGGTGGGACCTGGAAGAGAGCAGTTGTTCCGCTGATGCACATTTTCAGCTGGGGTTTCCCTGGCCCTTTGGTCTGGGGAAACCGGAATGTGTGTTAGCTGTTCACGTGTTGCTGTGGAATGTCAAGGAGAAAGCGGGGTCCTGATCTCAGATCTGGAAAGCCAAGCATAAAATAATGTTTACATACGGGTTGCATGTCACTAGAGGATTTATGCATTATATCAAATAATATATCAAAGGGTTTTTTTTTTGAGACTGAGTCTCGCTTCTTCGCCCAGGCTGGAGTGCAATGGCGCGATCTTGGCTCACTGCAACCTCCGAATCCCGGGTTCAAGCAATTCTGCCTCATCCTCCCCAGTAGCTGGGATTACGGGCACGTGCCACTACTCCCGGCTAAATTTTTTTGTAGGTTTAGTAGAGACGGGGTTTCACCATGTTGGCCAGGCATGTCTCGAACTCCTGATCTCAAGTGATCTGCCTACCTCAGCCTCCCAAAGTGCTGGGATTTCAGATGTGAACCACAGCACCGAGCCCTCTATTGTTACAGCTAGAAAAGCTGACAGGCAGGGGTCTTGTCTCTAATGTATCCAAGTAGCAGAGCTTGCAGTGGAAGGTAAACTAAACTAAGGGGGAAATGAAAAAATAAAAGGAGTGTATATGTGTGCTTAATTACATGAACAAAATCAAACAAAACCTGACTTATTAGGGCCAGGCTTACACCTGTAATCCCAGTACGTTGGGAGGCCGAGGCGGGCAGATCACTAGAGCTTAGGAGTTCGAGAGCAGCCTGGCCAACATGGTGAAACCCCGTCTCTACTAAAAATACAATAATTAGCTGGGCATGGTGGTGCTCACCTATAGTCCCAGCTATTCTGGAGGCTGAGGCAGGAGAATCACTTGAACCCAGGAGGCAGAGGTTGTAGTGAGCCAAGATCATGCCACTGTACTCCAGCCTGGGTGACAGAGTGAGATGCTGGCTCAAAAAAGAATGAATGGGGCCGGGTGCAGTGGCTCACGGCTGTAATCCCAACACTTTGGGAGGCCGAGGCAGGCAGATCACCTGAGGTCAGGAGTTTGAGACCAGCCTGGCCAACATGGTGAAACTTCGTCTCTAGTAAAATACAAAAAACTTAGCTGAGTGTGGTGGCGCACACCTGTAATCCCGCTATTTGGGAGGCTGAGGCAGGAGAATCACTTGAACCTAGGAGGCAGAGGTTGCAGTGAGATGAGATTGCACCACTGTACTCTAGCCTGGGCAACGGAGGGAGGCTCTGTCTCAAAAAACAAAACAAACAAAGAAACAAAAAATGAGAAAAAAAACACCCCAGTTTCTCACATGAGGTTTCTTTTTCTCTAGAATGAAGATGAGCTTTGGGTTGACTTTCAGGTCAGCAAAAGGCCGTTGGATCGCAAACCCCAGCTGGCAGTGCTCAAAAGCTTCCATTGGGTTATTTGTGCCAGCAAGTCCTCCTTTGGACCCTGAGAAGGTCAAAGAGTTACAGCGCTTCATCACACTTTCCAAGAGACTCCTCGTAATGACTGGGGCAGGAATCTCCACTGAGTCGGGGATACCAGACTACAGGTCAGAAAAGGTGGGGCTTTATGCCCGCACTGACCGCAGGCCCATCCAGCATGGCGATTTTGTCCGGAGTGCCCCAATCCGCCAGCGGTACTGGGCGAGAAACTTTGTGGGCTGGCCTCAATTCTCCTCCCACCAGCCTAACCCTGCACACTGGGCTTTGAGTACCTGGGAGAAACTCGGAAAGCTGTACTGGTTGGTGACCCAAAATGTGGATGCCTTGCACACCAAGGCAGGGAGTCGGCGCCTGACAGAGCTCCACGGATGCATGCACAGGTGCAGGAGGTGTACATGGTTTGAACGCAAACCCGTGTGTTGTTTTGGCAGAGTAGGGACCTTGGCTGTCTTGATCACCGCAGACTTAGACCTTGAGAAAAGGATTTCAGAACAAGTTGTTTATTTTGGAGTTGATTCCAGTAAATTCATTGATGGAGTGAGGACGTAAAACAGAAAAGAGAGGAAAGCCAGGAAAGGGTGTGTTAATGAGTGGGTTACTGCTTTGGGCACTGGGGTTCAGTCCTGTGAGGAACCCTCCAACTGTCTAGGACATGTCTGAGGACTGTCTCAATGAAACTTGAGGGCTGGGGCTGGGCGCAGTGGCTCATGCGTGTAATCCCGGCACTTTGGGAGAACGAGGCGGGCAGATCGTGTGAGCTCAGGAGTTCGAGACCAGCCTGGCCAACACGGTGAAACCCCATTTCTACTAAAAATACAAAAATTAGGTGGTCACGGTGGCACATGCCTGTAATCCCAGCTACTTGGGAGGCTGAGGCAGGAAAATCTCTTGGGAGGCAGAGGTTGCTGCAGTGAGCCAAGATTGCACCACTGCACTCCAGCCTGGGCAACAGAGCAAGACTCCATCTCAAAAAAAAGAAAACAAAAGTTGAGGATGGTGCACAATGGCTTATGCCTGTAATCCTAGCACTTTGGAAGGCTGAGACAGGAAGACTGCTTGAGGCCAACAGTTCAGGACCAACCTGGCCAACACAGTGAGACTCTGTCTCTATATAAATAAAGTAAATTATATATATATATATATTTTTTTAAAGAAAGTTGAGGCCGGGTATGGTGGCTCACGCCTGTAATCCCAGCACTTTGGGAGGCTGAGGCAGGCGGATTACCAGAGGTCAGGAGTTCAAGATCAACCTGGTCAACATGGTGAAACCCCGTCTTTACTAAAAATACAAAAATTTGTTTTTGTTTTTTTTTTTTGAGACGGAGTCTCGCTCTGTCGCCCAGGCTGGAGTGCAGTGGCCGGATCTCAGCTCACTGCAAGCTCCGCCTCCCGGGTTTACGCCATTCTCCTGCCTCAGCCTCCCGAGTAGCTGGGACTACAGGCGCCCGCCACCTCGCCCAGCTAGTTTTTTGTATTTTTTAGTAGAGACGGGGTTTCACCGTGTTAGCCAGGATAGTCTCGATCTCCTGACCTCGTGATCCGCCCGTCTCGGCCTCCCAAAGTGCTGGGATTACAGGCTTGAGCCACTGCGACCGGCCCAAAAATTTGTTGGATGTGGGGGCACGCACCTGTAATTCCAGCTACTCAGGAGGCTGAGGCAGGAGAATTGCTTGAACCTGGGAGGTGGAGGTTCCAGTGAGCTGAGATCATGAGCTGAGATCATGCCACTACATGCCAGCCTAGGCAACAGAGCAAAACTCCGTCTCAAAAAAAAAAAAAAAAAAAAAAGTTGAGCAAGCTAGGGTGATTTAGGGTGATTTTTTTTTCTTTTTTCTTTTCTTTTGTGTTTGTGTGTGCACGTGTATGTGTGTGTGACAGGCTCTCACTCTGTCACACAGACTGGAGTGCAGTGGTGTGATTATAGCTCACTATAGTCTCAATCTCCTGGGCTCAAATGATCCTTTCACCCCAGCCTCCTTAGTAGCTGGGACTACAGACAAACGCCACCATGCCCAGCTAATTTTTAATTTAATTTTCATTTTTTTGTAGAGATGAAGTCTTACTATGTTGCTCAGGCTGGTCTCGAACTTCTGGGCTCACGTGATCCTCCTGCCTTGGCATCTCAAAGTGCTGGGATTACAAGTGTGAGCCACTGTGCTTGGCCTTGAAACTAGGGTATTTATTCACCATCTTTCATCCCTCATGGGTCCAGGATCACCGTAGGGAAATTAATTCCCTAACATTTTGACTCTGCTCCTCCCAAGGAGGCTTCCATGGGCAGAGAACATCTGAAGCAAGAGAGACACAGGAAACTGCTTGTAAGAAAACTGTGTGCACCAGGGTGCTGTGGTTCATATCTGTCATCCCAGCAACTCAAGAGGCCAAGGCAGGAGGATTGCTTGAGGTTAGGAGATCAAGACCAGCCTAGGTAACACAGCCAGACTCCGTCTCTACAAAAAAAAATTTTAAGAAAGGAAATTGGCCAGGTGCGGTGGCTCACACCTGCAATCTCAGCACTTCGTGAGGCTGAGTCGGACAGATCACCTGAGGTCGGGAGTTCGAGACCAGCCTGACCTACATGGAGAAACCCCGTCTCTACTAAAAATACAAAATTAGCCGGGCGTGGTGGTGCATGCCTGTAATCCCAGCTACTCGGGAGGCTGAGGCAGGAGAATTGCTTGAACCCAGTAGGCGGAGGTTGTGGTGAGCCGAGATTGTGCCATTGCACTCCAGCCTGCAGCCTGGGCAACAAGAGCGAAACTCCATGGGAAAAAAAAAAAAAAAAACAGAGAGAGAAAGGAAACTGGGATGGGTGCAGTGGCTCATGCCTGTAATCTCAGCACTTTGGGAGGCACAGAGGCAGGCAAATCACTTGAGGTCAGGAGTTTGAGATCATCCTGGCTGACACGGTGAAACCCCATCTCTACTAAAAATACAAAAAATTACCTGGGCGTGGTGGCACGCGCCTGTAGTCTCAGCCATTTGTGAGGCTGAGGCACAAGAATCACCTGAACCTGGGAGGCAGAGGTTGCAGTGAGCCAAGTTTGTGCCACTGCACTCCAGGCTGGACAAGAGTGAGACTCTATCTCAATAAAAAAACAAAAAGAAAGGAAACTGATTGAACGTGGCCTTTGGCATATTCTGAGGAAAATATGAGCTGAACACCAATAGCATGTGCTATAAGCTGCTGGGTTTCTGATGTCTAGGATGCCTGGATACATAGAATATAATGTAGCTGGGCAATAGTCAGAACTCAACAAATAATGAGGGAACAAATACATGGGAGGGTATCATGCTTATGGGTCTGGCAATAATTGTAGCTAATTGGAGACTTATTTCTTTAAGCCCTAAAGAGGCTCCTCTGAGGGCTGAAATCAGTCTGCAAATGGTGAAATATTTACTGGGTGCCTAGAATGTACGGTGTACATACATTACACTATGTAGTACATTATAACACTAATACTGTGCTTCTTGGTGGTGTCGAGAGGTCAAAACCAAAGTATAGGCTGGGCACAGTGACTCACACTTGTAATCCCAGCATTTTGAGAGGCTGAAGGGGGCAGATCACTTGAGCTCAGGAGTTTGAGACCAGCCTGGCCAATATGTTGAAACCTGGTCTCTGCTAAAAATAAAAGATTGGCCAGGCGTGGTGGTGCGTGCCTATAGTCCCAGCTACTGGGGAGGCTGAGGCAGGAGAATTGCATGAACATGGGTGGCAGAGGTTACAGTGAGCTGAGATCGTGCCATTGCACTCTAGCCTGGGCGACAGAGGGAGATTGTCTCAAACAAACAAACAAACAAAAACCAAAGTATAAAACATGACCCACTTTATATGCAAGAACTTTGTAATATTTGGGGAGACACAAAAATAACATAATTGGCTGGGCGCGGTGGCTCACTCCTGTAATCCCAGCACTTTGGGAGGCCGAGGCAGACAGATCACCTGAGGTCAGTAGTTTAAGACCAGCCTGACCAACATACTGAAACCCTGTCTCTACTAAAAATACAAAATTAGCCAGACATGGTGGTGCATGCCTATAATCCCGGCTACTCAGGAGGCTGAGACAGGAGAATTGTTTGAACCTGGGAGGCGGAGGTTGTAATGAGCCGAAATCCCACCATCGCACTCCAGCCTGGGCAACAAGAACGAAACTCCTCAAAAAGCGAACAAGTAAACAAACAAAGAAAAACACATAATTAATGATAAATGACAATGCATGATTGTTAAATTGTGTGGTTCTTGATTTATATGCTGTGCATGTTCAAATAAACAGATTTAGTAAAGACTGGAATAATTGGCTGAGAAAACTTTTTTTTTTTAAAAAACTTTTTAAAAATAGAGACAGGATCTTGCTGTGTTGCCTAGTCTGGTCTCGAACTCCTGAGCTCAAGCTATCCTCCTGCGTCGGTCTTCCAAAGTGTTGGGATTACAGGTGTGAGCCACCACGCCTGGCCCAAGAACACTTTCTTTTTTTTTTGAGACAGAGTCTTGCTCTTGTTGCCGAGGCTGGAGTGCAGTGGCATGGTGTCGGCTCACTGCAACCTCTGCCTCCTGGGTTCAAGAGATTCTCCTGCCTCAGCCTCCCGAGTAGTTGGGATTACGGGCACCTGCCACCACGTCCAGCTAATTTTTTGTATTTTTAGTAGAGGTAGGGTTTCACCATGTGGGCCAGCCTGGTCTCGAACTCCTGATCTCGTGATCCGCCTGCCTCGGCCTCCCAAAGCGCTGGGATTACAGGCGTGAGCCACCGCACCCAGCCCCAAGAAAGCTTTTATGGATACAGGGGGCTTGAGATTGGCTCAGGTTTGTCTAGGCAAGAGCGGGAAACAGGGCTTTCCAAATGAAGGGAAATTGTAGATCCCAGAGGAGTCTGGCCTGGCCTCTGTAGAGGTTTGGACCTGGGACTTGCAGAAACCAGATTATCTGGGAAAGTTAGGCCCAAATCATGGTTGCATTTGAAAATCAGGCAGTGCAGTTGGGTCTGTTGTGAGACACCAAAGGGGTTTATTAGTGGTTTCTGAGCAAGAAAGCAACATGATAAAAATAGCATTTGAGGAAGGCTAGACAGGATTAACAAGAGCAGGTCAGTGAGGTCAGCCTGAAGGACCTAGACTAAGGTGGTATCCAGGGAATTTGAATTAATGATACTTATGGATTCAGTAAAACAATTTTTTTCACCGGGCGCAGTGGCTCACGCCTGTAATCTCAGCATTTTGGGATGCTGAAGCGGGCGGATCACCTGAGGTCATACCAGCCTGACCAACATGGAGAAACCCTGTATCTACTAAAAGTACAACAACAAAAAAAAATTAGCCGGGCATGGTGGCACATGCTTGTAATCCCAGCTACTCGGGAGGCTGAGGCAGGAGAATCGCTTGAACCTGGGAGGTGGAGGTTGCAGGGAGCCAAGACTGCGCCATTGCACTCCAGCCTGGGTGACAATAGCGAAACTCCATCTCAAAAAAAAAAAAAACCACAATTTTTTTCATGATGAAAATCTCTTTTTTTAAATAAAGAAAATCTCAAACATTCACAAAAGTAAAGAGAATAGTATAGTGAATTCTCATATACCATCACCCAGATTCCAAGGTTTTATCAAGATTTTGTCATGTCTACTTTATCTATTCTCTCTGTCTCTTCTTAAGCATTTTAAAACAATCCAGGACGTCTTGATATTTCACAGGGGCCTTTTTTCTTTCTTCCTTTCTTTCTTTTTTTTTTTTTTTGGGACAGAGTCTCACTCTCTCGCCCAGGCTGGAGTGCAGTGGTGTGATCCCGGCTCACTGCAACCTCCACCTCCTGGGTTGAACCGATTCTCCTGCCTCAACCTCCTGAATAGCCGGGATTATAGGCGCCCGCCACCACGCCCGGCTAAGTTTTGTATTTTTGGTAGAGACTGGGTTTCACAGTGTTGGCCAGGCTGGTCTCAAACTCCTGACCTCAGGTGATCTGCCTGCCTTGGCCTCCCAAAGGGCTGGGATTACAGGCATGAGCCACTGCGCCTGGCCTTTTTTTTGAGATGAAGTCTCGCTCTGTCACCCAGGCTGGAATGCAATGGCATGATCTTAGCTCACTGTAACCTCTGCCTCCTGGGTTCAGGCAATTCTCCTGTCTCAGCCTCCCGAGTAGCTGGGATTACAGGTGTGCGCCACTACACCCGGCTAATTTTTTTGTATTTTTGTAAAGATGGGGTTTCACCATATTGGCCAGGCGGGTCTTGAACTCCTGATCTCAAGTGATCCACCCACCTTGACCTCCCAAAGTGCTGGGATTATGGGTGTGAGCCACCGCGCCCGGCTTGGCCCTTTTTTCTTATTTAGACAGAGTCTGGCTCTGACACCCAGGCTAGAGTGCAATGGTGCCATTATAGCTCCCTGTAACCTAGAACTCCTAGGTAATTAGAGCTCCAGCTAATTAAAAAAAATATTTTTTGGCCAGGCATGGTGGCTCACATCTGTAGTCTCAGGAGTTTGGGAGGCTGAGGTGGGTAGATCACAAAAATTAGCTGGGCCTGGTGACAGGCGCCTGTAATCCCTGCTCGGGAGGCTGAGGCAGGAGAATTGCTTTAGCCCAGGAGGCGGAGGTTGCAGTGAGCCGAGATCGCGCCATTGCACTCCAGCCTGAGCGACAGAGCAAGACCCCGTCCCAAAAAACAAAAAGACAAGCAAAACAAATTTTTTTTTTGTAGAGACAGGATCTTGCAGTCTACCCAGACTAACCTGGAACTCCTTGACTCAAGTGATTCTCTCTCTTTACTCTCCCAAAGTGCTGGGATTATAAGGTGTGAGCCACCATACCTGGCCACAGGGGGCCTTTTAAGAGAAGAAAATCAACATAATCTGATAGCTGACTAGAACTAAAAGGAGAAAAATGAGGCTGGATGTGGTGGCTCACACCTGTAGTCCCAGCACTTTGGAAGGCTAAGGCAGGAGGATTGCTTGAGCCTAGGAGTTCGAGGCTGCAGTGAGCTATAATCATGCCACTGCACTCCAGGTAAGAGCCACCACGCCTGACCAAGACCCTCTCCCTTAAAAAAATAAAAAAATAGGCCGAGCGTTGTGGCTCATGCCTGTAATCCCAGCACTTTGGGAGGCCGAGGCGGGTGGATCACCTGAGGTCAGGAGTTTGAGACCAGCCTCAACATGGAGAAACCCCGTCTCTACTAAAAATACAAAATTAGCCGGACGTGGTGGTGCATGCCTGTAATCCCAGCAACTTGGGAGGCTGAGGCAGGAGAATTGCGTGAACCTGGGAGGTGGAGGTTGTGGTGAGCCAAGATCGTGCCATTGCACTCCAGCCTGGGCAACAAGAGCGAAACTCCGTTTCAAACAAGTAAATAAATACAATAAATAATAAAAATAAAAATACAAAAATAAAAACAGACACAAAATGTTCCCCCTCACTGGCTCAAGCTCTGGTGATTACAGAGGTGAAAAGGAGGCCCAGGTGTGGTGGCTCACACCTGTGATCCCAGCACTTTGGGAGGCCGAGGTGGGTGGATCACCTGAGGTCGGAAGTTTGAGACCAGCCTGACCAACATGGAGAAACCCCATCTCTACTAAAAATACTAAAAAAATTAGTTGGGTGTTGTGGCACATGCCTGTAATCCCAGCTACTCAGGAGGGTGAGGCAGGAGAATCACTTGAGCCCACAAGGAGGAGGTTGCAGTGAGCCAAGATCGTGCCATTGTACTCCAGCCTGGGCAATAAGAGTGAAACTCCCTCTCAAAAAAAAAAAAAGAGGTGAGAAGGGAACGAACCAGGAGACACTGTGTCCTGGAAACCAAGAAGGAGAAGCATTTTAGAGGGAATGGTAATAGACAGTGGCAAATGCTGCAGATGAGCAAGGGAAAGGATAGAGGGAAAAACACAGGTTTGGGCACTAAGGAAACCAGCAGGCAAAGCATTTGCAGTCATGTTAAGCATAAAAGTGAGCTATAGCAGAAGGTTAGGAAGGAGTGTACAGGAAGGAAATAGATGGGCCGGACGCAGTGTTTCACACCTGTAATCCCAGCACTTTGGGAGGCCAAAGTGGGAGGATCACTTGAGGCCAGAAGGTTGAGGCTGTAGTGAGCTGAGATCATGCCACTGCATTCCAGCCTGGGCAACAGCCAGACCCTGTCTCCAAAAATAAAAAAAAAAAAAAATAGAAAGTATGGCTAAAATGGGGTGGGGATTGTGTGTTAGGGAAAGAAAGCAGCAATGGAAGGGCTGAAAATGGTTGGGGATGAAACGTCTCTGACAGCTTTGTCCCTCCCAAGGACATACTGTTCAGTTGGCATCTTCCTTGGTTCCAGGGTCCTGTGCTTGGATTGTGGGGAACAGACTCCCCGGGGGGTGCTGCAAGAGCGCTTCCAAGTCCTGAACCCCACCTGGAGTGCTGAGGCCTATGGTCTGGCTCCTGATGGTGACGTCTTTCTCTCAGAGGAGCAAGTCCGGAGCTTTCAGGTCCCATCCTGCGTTCAATGTGGAGGCCATCTGAAACCAGATGTCGTTTTCTTCGGGGACACAGTGAACCCTGACAAGGTTGATTTTGTGCACAAGCGTGTAAAAGAAGCCGACTCCCTCTTGGTGGTGGGATCATCCTTGCAGGTATCTGACTTGGCCAGAGTGGTAACCCCCCGCTATGCCGGATTGGGAGTCCTGGAGAGACCCCCTGTTTGGTTTAGCTTTTTCTAGATCTAGAGAACCTAGACATTCTTATGTGTGTCTTTTACCCATGCAGGTATACTCCAGTTACAGGTTTATCCTCACTGCCCGGGAGAAGAAGCTGCCGATTGCAATACTGAACATTGGGCCCACACGGTCAGATGACTTGGCGTGTCTGAAACTGAATTCTCGTTGTGGAGAGTTGCTGCCTTTGATAGACCCACGCTGACCACAGCCTAATGTTCCAGAACCTGGAACAGGGACTCTCACTTGAGTCTTGCTGCTAAAGGTAATTGCCTTCTCAGATAACAGATTCCAGTTCCCATTCGACAGAGTAGGGTGCACTGACAAAGTATAGAAGGTTCTAGGTATCTTAGTGTGTGGATATTCTTAATTAAAACTCATTTTTAAAAAATAAATTTGTTCAGCTTTATATGAAATGCTTCATGAATTTGTATGTCATCCTTGCATGGGGGTCATGCTAACCTTCTCTGTATCATTCCAATTTTAGTATATGTGCTGCTGAAGAGAGCACTAAAACTAATTTTTTTTTCTTTTGAGACAGGGTCTGACTCTATCACCCAGGCTGAAGTGCAATAGCCTGACCTCAGCTCACTGCAACTTCTGCCTCCCAGGTTCAAACCATCCTCCCACCTCTGCCTCCCAAGTAGCTAGGACTACAGGCGTGCACCACCATGCTCAACTAATTTTTTGTATTTTTTGTAGAGACAGGGTCTCACTTTGTCACCCAAGCTGGTCTCGAAGTCCTGAGCTCAAGCCATCCACCCGCCTCAGCCACCCAAAGTGCTGAGATTATAGGCATGAGCTACCACACCCGGCCAAAACTTTTTTTTTTTTTTTGAGACACAGTCTCGCTCTGTTGCCCAGGCTAGAGTGCAGTGTTGCGATCTCAACTCATTGCAACCTCCGTCTCCCAGGTTCAAGTGATTCTCCTGCCTCAGCCTCCAGAGTAACTGAGATTACAGGCATGTACCACACCACACCTGGCTAATTTTTTATAGTTTTGGTAGAGATGTGGTTTTACCATATTAGCCAAGCTGGTCTCAAACTCCTGACCTCAAGTGATCTGCCTGCCTTGGCCTCCCAAAGTGCTGGGATTACAGGCATGAACCACCATGCCCAGGCGTTTTTTTTTTTTTTGAGATGGAGTCTCATTCTGTAGCCCAGACTAGAGTGCAGTGGCATGATCTTGGCTCACTGCAACCTCTGCCTCCTGGGTTGAAGCAATTCTCCTGTCTCAGCCTCCGGAGTAGCTGGGACTACAGGCGCCCACCACTATACCAGCTAATTTTTGTATTTTCAGTAGAGACGGGGTTTCACCATGGTGGCCAGGCTGGTTTCAAACTCCTGACCTCAAGTGATCCACCTGCCTCAGCCTCCCAAAGTACTGGGATAACAGGCATGAGCCACCGAGCCCGGCCCAAAGCTAATTTTTTTTTTTTTTTTTGAGACGGAGTCTCGCTCTGTGGCCCAGGCTGGAGGGCAGTGGTGCGATCTTGGCTCACTGCAAGCTCCGCCTCGCAGGTTCACGCCATTCTCCTGCTCCTGCCTCAGCCTCCCGAGTAGCTGGGACTACAGGCACCCGCCACCACGCCTGGCCCATTTTTGTATTTTTAGTGGAGATGGGGTTTCACCGTGTTAGCCAGGATGGGCTCCATCTCCTGACCTCGTGATCCGCCCGCCTTGGCCTCCCAAAGTGCTGGGATTACAAGCATGAGCCACTGCGTCCAGCAAAAGCTAATTTTTTAATGTACATTAAGCTGTAGTGTTTGAAATATTACGGTTTTCAAATTCTAGACATGTAGCTCTTTAAGACACTAAATGTTCCAGAATCTGCAATTGCTTTTCCCCCACTTTTAAAAATAATAATTTTGAAATAATAATTTATACAACATAAAGTATACTCTTTAAAAATGTATAATTGACTTATTTTTTGGTGCACTCACAAAGGTGTGCTCTGATCACTACTATCTAATTCTAGAACATTTTTATCATCCCAAGAAGACATTTTGGGCCCATTAGCAGTCATTTCCTGTTTCCCACCACTGCAATTATCACCTGTTGGCCCCTGGCAACAACTAATCACTCTGTTTCTGCCTATTCTGAACACCTCATACATTTTTTTTTTCTTTTTTTTTGAGACTGAGTTTCACTCTTGTTGCCCAGGCTGGAGTGCAATGACACGATATCGGCTTACTGCAACCTCTGCCTCCGGGGTTCAAGCGATTCTCCTGCCTCAGCCTCCCAAGTAGCTGGGACTACAGGCATGCACCACCACATCTGGCTAATTTTTGTATTTTTAGTAGAGACAGGGTTTCACCATGTTGGTCAGGCTGGTCTCAAACTCCTGACCTCAAGTGATCCACCCGCCTTGGCCTCCCAAAGTGCTGGGATTATAGGCGTGAGCAACCGTGCCCAGTCAGTGGATGGCCTTTTTTTTTTTTTTTTTTTTTTGAGATGGAGTTCCACTCTTGTTGTCCAGGCTGGAGTGCAGTGGCACGATCTTGGCTCACTACATCCTCCACCTCCTGGGCTCAAGCAATTCTTCTGCCTCAGCTTCTCGAGTAGTTGGCATTACAGGCATGTGCCACCACACCTGGCAAATTTTGTATTTTTAGTGGAGACGGGGTTTCTCCATGTTGGTCAGTCTGATCTCAAACTCCTGACCTCAGGTGCTCCGCCCACCTTGGCCTCCCAAAGTGCTGGGATTAAAGGCATGAGCCACTGTGCCTGGCTGTTTTTTTTTTTTTTTTTTTCTTTTGAGACGGTGTCTTGCTCTGTTGTTCAGGCTGGAGTGCAGTGACATGATCTCAGCCTACTGCAACCTCCGCCTCCTGGGTTCAAGTGATTCTCCTGCTTCAGCCTCCTGAGCAGCTGGGATTACAGGCACCCACCACCACGTCCAGCTAATTTTTTTGTACTTTTAGTAGAGATGGGGGCTTCACCATGTTGGCCAGGCTGGTCTCGAACTCCTGACCTCAGGTGATCCACCCGTCTTGGCCTCCGAAAGTGCTGGGATTACAGGCGTGAGCCACCGCGCTGGCCTTATGCCTTTGTTTCCTTATTTGACAGGCCAGGAGTTCAAGACCAGCCAGGCCAGGATGGTGAAACCCTGTCTCTACCAAAAATAAAAAAAAAATTAGCTGGGTGTGGTAGTGGGAGCTTGTAATCCCAGCTGCTCGGGAGGCTGAGGCAGGAGAATCGTTTGATCCCAGGAGGTGGAGGTTGCAGTAGCCAAGATGACGCCATTGCACTCCAGCCTGGGTGACAGAGTGAAACTCTGTCTCCAAAAAAAAAAAAAAAAAAAAGAAATACAAAACAATTGTCTGAATTATCTGGCCATAGTGGCACAAACCTGTGGTCCTAACTACTTGGGAAGTGATGTGGGAGGATCACTTGAGGCCAGGTGGTCCAGGCTGCAGTGAGCCATGATTGTGTCACTGCACCCCAGCCTGGGTGACATAGATTCTGTCTCTAAATAAATAAATAAATAAATAAAATAAAAATAAAAGATACTTTTTAAAAAAAAATATTTTGAGACGGAGTCTCGCTCTGTCGCCCAGGCTGCAGTGCTGTGGCGCGATCTCGGCTCACTGCAAGCTCTGCCTCCCAGGTTCACGCCATTCTCCTGCCTCAGCCTCCCGAGTAGCTGGGACTACAGGCACCGGCCACTATGCCCGGCTAATTTTTTGTATTTTTAGTAGAGACAGCCTTTCACCGTGTTAGCCAGGATGGTCTCGATCTCCTAACCTCGTGATCTGCCCACCTCAGCCTCCCAAAGTGCTGGGACTACAGGCGTGAGTCACTGCGCCCAGCCCATTTTATTTCTTAATAAACTAAAATCCAGATTTACGTAAGGTCACACTATATAATGTCAGAGCCAGGACTAGAATTGAAGTAGACTTTCCTTCTAGTTTTTTTCTTTTTCTTTTCTTTTCTTTTCTTTTTTTGAGATGGAGTCTTGCTCTGTCACCCAGGCTGGAGTACAATGCACTGAAACACCCAACTCCAGGGTTCAAGTGATTCTCCTGCCTCAGCCTCCCAAGTAGCTGGGATTACAGGCGTACGCCACAATGTCCAACTAATTTTTGTGTTTTTAGTAGAGACAGGGTTTCACTATGTTGGCCAGGCTGGTCTTGATCTCCTAACCTCAAGCGATCTGCCCGCCTCGGCCTCCCAAAGTGTTGTGATTACAGGCATGAGCCACCACGTCTGGCATAGTTTTTTTTCTTTTTTTAGCAATCTAATTTGTCTGCAGATTATGATCAGATTGTGGGAAAGGTGGCCAGCCTAAAGTTGAAGTAAAAACCAGTAGTACACTTGGCCAAGGAGACCAGGAATGGTTACAATGTAGTGGCCTTGCCCAAGATTTCTGCACTTAAACAAACAAACAAACAAAAAGTAATGGCCAATGGAGAGCAGATGAGGCAGCCAGGGAGGGAAGGCAGGCTCTTTCAGTACCTCCGAACTGGCATGAATGAGGAAATCAAGTCTGGAGAGCCTTTGGAATGTTTGCTTTGTTCATATTTCCTCCTGAGATGGAATTCTTTCCGCCAAAAAATGCACCCCAAGAGGAAGGTGGTAGTTCCTGAAGCTGACACTCCTCATGTCTGTCTCCTTGCTTTAAGTCTTTTGCTTTCTACCATCGTGGCAGCTCCTAACCCACTTGCATGTACCCTTCGTTAGAGTGACACACTAGTAGTGGGTGCTATCAGTTTGCCACTGGCCTGGTTCTGTGGTCCCGGCCGCACACCAGCCTTAAGCATAACTTTGGGTTGTGTCTCCACTCAGTTGCCTCGGCAGTTGTGCTCTGCTGTCATGGTTTTAGTAAGTGGGATTCACACAGGCAAACAGGCACGTAAGACTGGAAACTTCCTCCCCACTAACTCATATTCTTCCTCTTAGTGCTCTCATAAACGGATATCCTTCTCTCACCTCTCCCTTAAATACAAGCATTTATTGACCAGGTGCGGTGGCTCATGCCTGTAATCCCAGCACTTTGGGAGGCTGAGGCGGGTGGATCTCCTGGGGTCAGGAGTTCGAGACCAGCCTGGCCAACATGGCAAAACCCCGTCTCCACCAAAAATACAAAAAATTAGCTGGGTGTGCTGGCAGGTGCATGTAATCCCAGCTACTTGGGAGGCTGAGGCAGGATAATTGTTTGAACCCAGGAGGCAGAGGTTGCAGTGAGCCGAGATTGCACCACTGCACTCCAGCCTGGGCGACAGGAGCGAAAGTCCGCTCAAAAAATCAAAAACAAAAAACCAAAAAACTCCAGGCATTTATTGAGCACATACCGTAAACCAAACACTGTGCAAAGCATTTAACAATACATTAACTCACTTAATGAAAGTTTACCCCTCAAGAGATGCCTGGGCATACATAAAGGTGAACTTTTGCAAAAGTGAACTAAAGTTTTTCTGAGTGGATCGGAGGAAGGACCAATAGGAAATCCAACACTCCTAGGCAGCGTGACCAACTGTCAGAGATTGCCCAGTACGGAGGGGTTTCACAGGATGCAGGACTTTCAGTGTTAAAGCCAGGATGAGCTGGTCACCCTGACCATCATCCAACTCACCCAACAGAAGTTGCCCAGATATATAATTTTTTTTTTTTTTTGAGATGGAGTCTCGCTGTGTTGCCCAGGCTAGAGTGCAGTGGCGTGATCTCGGCTCACTGCAAGCTTTGCCTCCCAGGTTCACGCCATTCTCCTGCCTCAGCCTCCGAGTAGCTGGGACTACAGGCGCCCGCCACCATGCCTGGCTAATTTTTTTGTATTTTTTTTAGTAGAGACGGGGTTTCAGCAAGTTAGCCAGGATGGTCTCGATCTCCTGACCTCGTGATCCACCCACCTCAGCCTCCCTAAGGGCTAGGATTACAGGCGTGAGCCACCGCGCCCGACTGCCCAGATATAATAATTAATTCAAAATATATTATCCTTGCTGAGATTCAATACACTGCTTTGAGATATAGATTTTTTACTTAACGTTTATGTCACAATACAGGTAATTTCCACTTCATGAAGAAAGAAATTAGACTAATCCAAGAAAGGAGGTTTTTTGTTTTGTTTTGTTTTGTTGTTTTGGAGACAGAGTCTAGCTCTGTCACCCAGGCTGGACTGCAATGGCACGATCTCACTCACTGCAACCTCTGCACCCCCGCCCCCACCCTCACCCCCGCCCCAGTTTCAAGTGATTCTCCTGCCTCAGCCTCCCAAGTAGCTGGGATTACAGGCACGTGCCACCACACCTAGCTGTTTTTTGTATTTTTAGTAGAGATGGGGCTTCGTTATGTTGGCCAGATTGGTCTTGAACTCCTGACCTCGAGCAATCCGCCCACCTCAGCCTTCCAAAGTGCTGGGATTATAGGTGTGAGCCATAGTGCCCACCCTAGGTTTTTCTGTTTTTGTCTTTTTCTCAATTTATTAGAAAAGGAATATAGCATGGAATTAAAACCCTTAGGTAGCCAGGTGAGGTGACTCATGCCTCAAGTGAGTGGATCACTTGAGGCCAGGAGTTTGTCACCAGGCTGGCCAACATGCCAAAACTCTGTTTCTACTAAAAATACAAAAATTAGCCAGGTGTGATGGTGCACACCTGTAATCCCAGCTACTACTTCTGCAAAAGTGAACTAAAGTTTTTCTGAGTGGATCAGAGGAAGGACCAATAGGAAATCCAACACTCCCAGGCAGTGTGACCAACTGTCAGAGATTGCCCAGTACGGAGGGGTTTCACAGGAACAATACTCGCTCGAACCTGGGAGGGAGAGGCTGCAGTGAGCCAAGATCGTGCCGCTGCACTCCAGCCTGGGTGACAGAGTGAGACTGTCTCAAAAACAAAACAAAACAACTCTTAGGTTATAGATTGACTTGGATTTCAACGTCCCTCAACTTTTTTTTTTGAGACAGGGTCTTGCTATCACCCAGGCTGGAGTGCAGTGGCAGGAACAGGGCTCACTGCAGTCTCAACCTCCTTGGCACAAGGAATCCTCCCACATAGCTGGGACTACAGGTGTGTACCACCATGCCTGGGTAAATTTTTGAATTTTTTATAAAGACAGGATCTCACTATGTTGCCCAGGCTGGTCTCAAACTCCTGGACTCAAGCGATCCTCCCACATTGGTCTCCCAAAGTGCTGGGATTACAGGTGTGAGTCACCTTACCCAGCCTCAATCCCAGTTTTTCTACTTACTAGTTAGAAGACTTGGGCAAGTTATTTTTATCTAACTTCAGGCTCTTTGTAGATGAAGATAATAGTGGCTACCTCATTGGGTTGGTTTTAAGATTAAGCAGGGCAATGACGTATGTGAAGCTCGTAGCACAGTACCTGGCACATAATAAGGAAATGCAGTCACTATCATTAGGACATGGACAGGATGAGGGAAAAGGAAATCATCATACCTGCCTTTGGCCCACATTGAGTGCTTTTCTTGAGACAGAATCTCACTCTGTAGCCCAGGCTGGAGTGCAGTGGCATGATCTCGGCTCGCTGCAATGTTCACCTCCCGGGTTCAAGCGATTCTTGTGCCTCAGCCACCGAGTAACTGGGATTACACCCGTGGGTCTCTACACCTGGCTAATTTTAGTATTTTTAGTAGAGACGGGGATTCGCCATGTTGAACTTCCGGCCTGAAATGATCCGCCCACCTTGGCCTTTCGAAGGGCTGGGATTACATTGTGAACCACTGCGCCCAGCTTCTTTAACTAGACTTCACAATCATCTCCCCAGAGCTTCATTTCCTTTTTGTGTACCTATTTGTCGCTTTTTTTTTTTTAGTAGAGATGGGATTTCACCGTGTTAGCCAGGATGGTCTCGATCTCCTGACCTCGTGATCCATCCGCCTCGGCCTCCCAAAGTGTACCTGTTTGTCTCTTTTAAAAAAGATTGCAAACAGGGCTCGGTGGGAGGCCGAGGTGGGCCGATTATCTGAGGTCAGGAGTTCCAGACTAGCCTGGCCAACATGGTGAAAACCGTCTCTACTAAAAATACAAAAATTAGCCGGGCGTGGTGGCCAGTGCCTGTAATCCCACCACTTAGGAGGCTGAGGCTGAAGAACTGCTTGAGTCGAGGAGGCAGAGGCTGCAGTGAGCCAAGATCATGCCACTGCACTCCCGCTTGGGCGATAGAGCAAAACTCCGTCTCAAAAAAAAAAAAAAAAAAGGGCCAGGCGCGGTGACTCACACCTGTAATCCCAGCACTTTGGGAGGCCGAGGCGGATGGATCATGAGGTCAGGAGTTCGAGCCCATCCTGGCTAACACAGTGAAACACGGTCTCTACTGAAAAATACAAAAAATTAGCCGGGCATGGTGGTGGGCGCCTGCAGTCCCAGCTACTTGGGAGGCTGAGGCAGGAGGATGGCATGAACCTGGGAGGCGGAGCTTGCAGTGAGCCGAGATAGCGCCACTGCACTCCAGCCTGGGCGACAGAGTGAGACTCCATCTCAAAAATAAATAAATAAATAAAATAATAATAATAATAGGCCCAGCGCGGTGGCTCACATGAGTCTGTAATCCCAGCACTTTGGGAGGCCGAGATGGGTGGATCACCCAAGGTCAGGAGTTCAAAACCAGCCAGCCTGACCAACATGGTGAAACCCCGTCTCTACTAAAAACACAAAATCAGCTGGGCATGGTGGCTGGTCCCTGTAATCCCAGCTACTTGGGAGGCTGAGGCAGGAGAATCGTTTGAACCTGGGAGGCGGAGGTTGCAGTGAGCTGAGATCGCACCATTGCACTCCAGCCTGGGCAACAAGAGCAAAACTCAGTCTCAAAAAATAAAATAAAATAAAATAAAAATAATAGTAATAAAAAGTAAAAAAAAAAAAATAGAAAAAGATGACAAATCAAGGCTTGCTTAATGTAATAAAGACTTTCTAAAGAAAAATTAAACTGCATTATCCTTTCCTTCCCCTGAGGAAAATAATATTTATTGAACATTTACTATACAACAAGCACTTAGAAAGCATTTACACAACATATTTGCACACTTAATTCCCCCAACCCTACAATATGGGCACTATTATTTCGGGTAACCTGCCCAAGGTCACCAACAGGGTGACTAGGCCAGGAATGGAGGCCAGTCCAGTTCTGAGTTCGCTCTCGGACTTTCTGCTGTAGAAACCCGGTGGGGTAACAGCAGCTGTACCTGGGGAAGAAGGACAAAGCTCAAGAAACTTCCAGAAGGGACCCAGGCTGGGTTCTGAAAGGTAAACATGCCTTCACCAGGTAGGAAAAGGTAGGAAACAACATACAAAAAGCATGGAGGTTAGAACAGCAAATCTCTTCGTTTTTTTTTCCCCTTCAATGTGGGGGGTGGAAATTTAAGTGTAGATTTGCGGCGCCTCAGAGGCCTGTGGCTCGCCCAACATCCCCTCGCCTCTCTGCTTGGCCATCTATCCTCTCAGCTCCCCTTTGTTCCCTGCACCCCGCTTTCCCTACCCGCTAATCCGTCCCCGGGATAAAAGCAATGAAGGCGATGCCCACAGGAAACCGGCAGGGGGAGCTGGAGGACAGGGAAGAGCGACCCGGAGAGTCATATCCACGTGAGTTCGCCCTCTTTTCACACTCTAGCGCCCATTCTGTCCTTCCTGCTGGATTCTGGCTCAGGAGAAGAGCACCGCCAGGACCCCAGGAAGCTGTAGACAGGACCCTCTGCCACCTCACGCGGACGCCACTGGAGATAGGGGGTGGGGGGGGGGGGGGGGGGGGGGGGACCACCACCCGCCCCGCCGGCGCCGCCCCGGGTTCCCGGGGCGAGCCGGGGGGGGGGGGCCGGGGCCGGGGAGGGGTAGAAGTAGACCGGGGGGCTGGGCCGCTATTGACCAATAGAAAAGAGAAATCGAGAGCCACATGCTCATAAAATACCCAATCACAATCACATCCTTTGGCGGAGGATGGGGGGCGGTGGACTAGAGGTTGATCGGGTTGGGCTCGCAGCATCACGTGACACGGAAAGGTAAATACGGCCACGTGGCTTTTTCTCCTTAGCTTCGGCGAAACAGTAAGTCACACTAACTTCGCTGAACAATTATTTGGTGAACATATGTGATGCGCTAGATACTGCGAAGACAATGTGGTTGCTGGAATTTGTAATCTCTCCATCAAATTACTCTATCCAGCTTATTTCCTTATTTCTTCATTCAAATCATCCTAGCCATTCAATTAGTTTTGCGTATCCTACTTTCATACAAATGTTCATTTAAGATTATTAAGGGAATTTATTCTCTTTCCCGAGCCTTGATAATGAAAAAGAGGTGGGTTATTTTGTTGTTGGTTTTATGTTTGTTTTCTTTTCTTTCTTTTTTTTTTTTTTTTTTTTTTTTGAGACAGGGTCTCTTTCTGTCACCCAGGCCGGAGTGCAGTCTCACTGCAGCCTTAACCTTCTGGGCTCAGGGCTCAGGTGATACTCCCATCTCGGCTGTAGCTGGGACTATAGCCATGCAACACCTTGCTGATTTTTTGTAGAGATGGGATTTCACTGTGTTGTCCAGCCTGGACTCAAGCAAGCCTCGGCTTCTCAAAGTGCTGGGATTTACAGGCCTGAGCTACCACACCCGGCCCAAGAGATAGATTTTTACGTCAGAGGATATCTTTAGGGCCTTTAGTAGCCCTGTGACTGCTCTCTCTCTTGTTTGTTCTGTCATCTTAAAAAAAAAAAAAAAGTAAGCACCATTTTCCTAAAAACCAACTTTTCTTCCATCCAACAGGGACTTGCAATTTCTTTTCACTGAAGAAATATTTTTTATGGCCTTCACAGTTCGTTGAAGACTAAGGCCAGGTCTAACTTGATTTTGCATCCCTTGAAATTCTTCATAGCACAGTATGCAAAGAAGGGTTCTTCAGTTTATGCTTGTTGAATTTGAATTTGAGAATAGTTCCTTTCTTGCCTGCCAAAGAATTAAAAAGACCCTGAGCACTGTTGACCAACACTTCATTTAGCATTCAGCAATCATTTATTGTGTGTCTCCTATAGGCAGGTAGAGAAACAAAAGTGGCTAAGACACCTCACTCTGCCTTCAACAAGTTCACAATCTGATAGCACTTCTCTGAATTATCTGGATTTGGGTTGCAAGGTCAGCTGTGCCACCCAGGAATGACTTTTGGCAATCCCTTGCATCTTTAAGCCAGTTTTCTTATCCATCAGATGTGGATATAACAGTACCTACAACTATAGAACTTCAAGGATGACAAGGTTATTGTGCGAAAGACATGACACCATCTGGAGCATACAGCATAATATATGTAAGGATGCCAGTTTGAAGAGTAGGAAAAAAAGTCTCAGAGCAGACTGAATTGTAGACAGATACTAACACTAAATCATTGTCTTGTGGTCAGCACCAAATACATTGTATCCTCAGCATTTTGTATGGTTCCTGGCCCAGAGTAAGTGTTCAATAAATAATCATTGAATGGATGAATAAAATGAGGGGCTGGGCACGGTGGCTCACGTCTGTAATCCCAGCAGTTTGGGAGGCCAAGGTGGGCAGATCACGAGGTCAGGAGATCGAGACCATCCTGGCCAACATGATGAAACCCTGTCTCTATTAAAATACAAAAACATTAGCTGGGCGTGGTGGTGCGCACCTGTAGTCCCAGCTACTCAGGAGGCTGAGGCAGGGGAATCGCTTGAACCCGGGAGGCAGAGTTTACAGTGAGCCGAGTTTGTGCCACTGCACTCCAGCCTGGTGACAGAGTGAGAATCCATCTCAAAAAATAAAATAAATAAATAAATAAAACGAGGGAGTAATTATGCCAAAAGATAAGTCCACACACACTCCCTTCTTCAAATAGAAGAAGGTCTTTTACTGCCTACCACACACCCAGAAGTGGTGGCTGTTTTGTCAGTTTCCAGTGGTCTGAAACTGCTTAATTGTGCCTTTTGATAGTTCCTATGATCTTTTCTCAACTTTGCTTTTTTTTTTTTGAGACAGAGTCTCACTCTGTCACCCAGGCTGGAGTGCAGTGGCGTGATCTCAGCTCACTTCTACCTTTGCCTCCAGGGTTCAAGCAATTCTTCTGTCTCAGTCTCCCGTGTAGCTGGGATTACAGGTGCATGCCATCATGCCCAGCTAAATTTTGTATTTTTTAGTAGAGATGAGGTTTCGCCATGTTGGCCAGGCTGGTCTCGAACTCTTGACCTGAGGTGATCTGCCCTCCTCGGCTTCCCAAAGTACTGGGATTATAGGCGTGAGCCACTGTGCCTGGCCTCAACTTTGCTTTTCTGCTTCAGTTCCCTTCTCTGCCTCTCCCCACTTGCTCTGGTGAATTTCTTTTTCTTTTCTTTCTTTCTTTGGCCGAGTATTACTCTATCACCCACACTGGAGTGCAGTGGTGCGATCTCAGCTCACTACAACCTCAGCCTCGCCGATTCAAGCCATTCTCCTGCCTCAGCTTCCGAGTAGTTGGGATTACAGGTGTGCGCCACCACACTTAGCTAATTTTTGTATTTTTTAGTAGAGACAGGGTTTTTGCCATGTTGGCCAGGCTGGTCTCAAACTCCTGGCCTCAAGTGATCTGCCCGCCTAGGCTTCTCAAAGTGCTGAGATTACAGGCGTGAGCCGCTGCCCCTGGCCTAGCTCTGGTGAATTTCAATGTCAATATAGTCATAAATACTAACAGAGGAATTGAACTGAGTGACTTAGTGGTTAAGAGCTCGGGCAATGCCATCAGACAGACCTGGCCAAATCCTGATCTTGTCATTTGTGTGATCTTGGACAAATGACTTAATTTCTCTGAATTTGTAGTTCCTCATCCATGAAATGGGAGCAAACATATCAATATCACAGAACTGGGTTGAACATGTAATGAGATGAGATGTGGAAAACTCAGAACAAGGAAGTATGCAGTAAGTGCTCAAGAAATGCAAGCTGGGCCAGGCGGGGTGGCTCAAGCCTGTAATCCCAGCACTTTGGGAGGCCGAGACGGGCGGATCACGAGGTCAGGAGATCAAGACCATCCTGGCTAACCCGGTGAAACCCCGTCTCTACTAAAAAATACAAAAAACTAGCCGGGCGAGGTGGCGGGCGCCGGTAGTCCCAGCTACTCGGGAGGCTGAAGCAGGA
>NC_045443.1:118034870-118089422 GCF_002776525.5 Piliocolobus tephrosceles
AAAAAAAAAAAAAAAAAAAAAAAAAAAATGACACGTGGATTGTTGCTGTGATGTTTACTGTTGCCACATTCTGCCACTGGAGGGCAGCATCTCCCACTGTTTTGAGCGTCGGTCATTGTTTCCATCTCTAACGGGGAGCGTTCGCTACAGGTTCCTCTTGGAACATATTTCTTTATACGACAAGAGGTGAAAATATGTTATCCTTAGCAGATATGCAAGTCCCCTTTGTATGCCTCGTGAGATCCTTGGTGTATGCCCCGCCCCGCCCCCGGCAGGCACTCCAGTTTTCCTCCAGGCGGATCACTTACTTGTCCAATTCATCCACGGGGGTGCCTGAGCCCCCCAAGCCACAGTAGCAGCCGTAGTTGTTGTAGTCCAATAAAGGGTTGCTCTCCGGGATCACACACTTGATCAATTTGCGGAACTGCCACAGGGCCCGAGGGCTGATGCTGCTCTCGGCGGCAGCCACTGCAAGAAGACATAGCCAGAGTTCAAATCGGTCTGCCAGCACCCCGGGGGCACACTGCCTTCCGGCGCCCTCGGGCCCCACGCTGCCTCCCTGACCCCTGCCAGCTGCCTCCTACGAAGACCGTTGGACCCAGGAACCTGGTGAAGCGAAAGTGGGTAGAGGTTTTTTGTTTTTTTTTTTTTAATGAAAATTTTATATATATAAAGTTTATATATATATATGTGTGTGTGTGTGTGTGTGTGTGTATCTTCTTCTTCTTCTTCTTTTTGGATCTCACTCTGTTGCTCCCGGGAGAGTGCAGTGGTGCAATCATGGCTCGCTGTAACTCCGTCTTCCAAGTAGCTGGGATTACAAGCATGGGCCACCACACCCCAGTAATATTTTGTTTTGTGTTGTTTGTGGATACGGGGTTTTGCCATATTGCCCAGGCTGGTCTCTGGGCTCCTGGACTCAAGGGATCCTACAGCCTCAGTCTCCCAAAGTGTGCTAGGATTACAGGCATGTGCCACCCAGCTAGGCCTGATAGTTTTTGTTTGTTTGTTTGTTTGTTTGTTTGTTTTGAGACGGAGTCTCGCTCTATCACTCAGGCTGAAGTGCAGTGGCACGATCTCGGCTCATTGCAAACTCCATCTCCCGGGTTCATGCCATTCTCCTGCCTCAGCCTCCCTAGGCCAGATAGTTTTAAACTATCTGCATTGTTTATCCAGTGAATATTTATGGAGCACTTACTACGTGCCAGGCTCTGTCCTAGGAGCTAGAGATATAGCAGTGAACAGATATAATAATAATAATAATACTCTCTAACCTCATGGAGCTTACAACCTAGTGGGAGAGAAAAACAATAATAAATGTGATAAGGCCGGGCGTGGTGGCTCACGCCTGTCATCCCACCACTTTGGGAGGCTGAGGCAGGGGAATCACGAGGTCAGGAGATACAGACCATCCTGGCCAACACTGTGAAATCCCGTCTTTATTAAAAATACAAAAAAATTAGCTGGGCGTGGTGGTGGGCGCTTTTAGTCCCAGCTACTGGGGAGGCTGAGGCAGGAGAATGATGTGAACCCGGGAGGCGGAGCTTGCAGTGAGCCAAGATCACACCACTGTACTCCAGCCTTGGTGACAGAGCAAGACTCTGTCTCAAAAAATAAAATAAAATAAAATAAAATAAAATAATAATAATAATAATAATAATAATAATAATAAATGTGATAAGTAAGGAAACTGGATACTCCATTAGAAAGGGGAAAAATGGAGCAGGATGAGAAGAAACTGAAAGGGAGGTCAGCCAACCTGGCCAACATGTGAAAACCTGTCTCTACTAAAAAAATACAAAAAAAATTAGCCAGGCATGGTGGTATGTGCCAGTTACTTGAGAGCTACAAGTCCCAGCTACTTGAGAGGCGGAGGCAAGAGAATTATTTGAACCCAGGAGGCGGAGGTTATAGTGATCTGAGATCACGCCACCGCACTCCAGCCTGGGTGACAGAGTGAGCCCCTGTCTCAAAAATAAAATAAAGTGAAATAAAAATTAAAATAATAAAATAAAATAAAATAAAATAAATGGGAGATTGGCCTAACTACTTAGTTGACTAAGGTGGGAGGATCACTTGAGCCCACGAGTTGGAAGCTGTGGTGAGCTACGATCGCGCCACCAAACTCCAGCCTGGGCGATAGAGCAAGATCCTGTCTGGAAAAAAGAAAATAAAGGCAAGCTTTCTTAGCTCAGGCAATCTGAGTTCAGACTTGCAGGTTGAAAAGGTGCCAGCCTTGAGGGAACCCCAATAGAGGAGCCCTTAGGCCCCACTGGGAACCTCGAATTGAGACTGCGGGGCTGGCCAGCCCTGTCTGCTGTGGCCTGTGGCCCCCATTCCGGAGGAGTGAGAGCTTAGCTCACTTGGGAGAGAAAGGCGGGCGGAGCCCAGGAGACTTGCCTACCTGTGAGCAGCACAGCCAGCACGAGCAGTTTCATCTTGCAGTCAAGGAGGTGAGAGGAGAACTGAGATGACCAGTTTCAGTTATAGTCTTGTAGTCAGTCTCCACACACCCCTGCCCAGATAAGGCTGGAGTGTTTGCTTTGCTTTGCCCTTGGCTGAGTCTGGGGCTGGCCTTGAATCTGTTGCAGGAATGACCCTGACAATTTGCCAGCAAGGGATCATTGGAAAACATGTTATGCATTTGTCCTTAGCAACCGTTAACCAAAGGGATGGTTTCTGGAGTTTTCAGAGCTTACAATCTTGACCCTCATACCTACTACTTTGTACTCAGCCCAGCGTCTTGGGCTGGTTGGGGAAAGCAAAGTTCAGTCGGACGCTGGGATAAGGGAGACAAGAAGGAAGTGCAGCCTGGGCAACATAGAGAGACCTCATCTCTTAAAAAAAAAAAAAAATGTTAACCAGGTGTGATGGATTGCACCTGTGATCCCAGCAACTCAGGGGGCTGAGGTGGGAGGATCTCATGATCTAGGGAGGTCAAGGCTGCAATGAACCGTGACTGAGCCTCTTCAGCAGAGTGAGACCCTATTTAAAAAAAAAAAAAAAAAAAGATTGCTGCCTGCAGCCTCCATGTCTCATCAAGTGCCCGAATCTGTGCACTGGGTCTAGTTGAATAATCCCATCAGTCATGCAGCTTGCAGATGAAGAGACAGGTTCAGAGAGGTGCGGTAACTTGCCCAAGGTCACACAGTTGGCAGATGACAAAATAGGGCTCCAGTTTAGATCTGTCTGATTCCAAGACACAGGGTTTATTTTATCCCACCACTCCCCTCTGCAGTGTGGGTTTGTGAGAAGAACCTGGGGTTTGGATTCCAAAGGCCTGGGTCTAACTTATAGAATACTAAAGGACGTTAGAACTGGCATATCAGAGGCCAGGCGCAGTGGCTCACGCCTGTAACCCCCGCACTTTGGGAGGCCAAGGCGGGTGGATCACCTGAGTTGGGGAGTTCGAGACCAGCCTGACCAACATGGAGAAACCCCGTCTCTACTGAAAATACAAAATTAGCCGGGTGTGGTGGTGAGCGCCTGTAATCCCAGCTACTCGGAATGCTGAGGCTGGAGAATGGCTTGAACCCTGGAGGCGGAGGTTGCGGTGAGCTGAGATGGCGCCACTACACTCCAGCCTGGGGAACAAGAGCAAAACTCCATCTCAAAGAAAAAAAAAAAAAAAGAACTGTTACATCAAATATCGATATAACATTGTTTTGGCGAAATTCACATAACATAACCACGTTTAAGTAAACAATTCAGTGGCATTTAGTACCTTCACAGTGTTGTGCAACCATCACCTGTACCGGGTTCCAGAACATTTTCATCACTCCAGAAGGAAACCCTGTACCCATTAGCAGTCACACTCCCTCAGCCCCTGGTAACTGCTCATCTGCTTCTCTCTCTCTCTCTCTCTTTTTTTTTTTGAGACAGTTTTGCTCTCATCACCCAGGCTGGAGTGCAATGGTACAATCTCAGCTCACTGCAAACTCTGCCTCCCAGGTTCAGGCAATTCTCCTGCCTCAGCCTCCCATGTAGCTGGGAATTATAGGCACCTGCCACCATGCCTGGATAATTTTTGTATTTTTTGTACAGACAAGGTTTCACCATGTTGGTCAGCCTGGTCTCAAACTCCTGACCTCAGGTGATCCACACGCCTCAGCTTCCCAAAGTGCTGGGATTACAGGCATGAGCCACCTTGCCTGGTCTCTGATCTGCTTCTCTCTCTATAGATTTATACTTGGTTAACTTGGTGCTCTTCTGTTCCTATGTGACCTCTACAACAACCCTGTGGGGTAAGGAGGGCCTGGTTAATTTATTTATCTGTTTTTGTTTTGTTTTGTTTTTAGAGACAAAGTATCGCTCTGTTGCCCAGGCTGATGTGCAGTGACACGATCATAGCTCACTGCAGCCCCAACCTCCTGGGCTCAAGCAATCCTCCCACCTCAGCGTCCCGATTAGTGGGGACTACAGACATGTGTCACCACACCTGGCTAATTAAAAAAATTTTTTTGGGCCAGGCACAATGGCTCACACCTGTAATCCCAGCACTTTGGGAAGCTGAGGCGGGCAGATCACGAGGTCAGGTGATGGAGGCCATGCTGGCTAACACGGTGAAACCTCATCTCTACTAAAAATACAAAAAATAAGCCGGGGGGTGGTGGCAGGCGCCTGTAGTCCCAGCAACTCGGGAGGCTGAGGCAGAAGAATGGCATGAACCCAGGAGGCAGAGCTTGCAGTGAGCCAGGATTGCTCCACTGGACTCCAGCCTGGGCGACAGAGCAAGACTCCGTATCAAAAAAAATTTTTTTTTGGAGACATGGTGTCTCCCTATGTTGCCCAGGCTGGTCTTGAACTCCTGGCCTCAAGTGATCCTCCCATCTAAGCCTCCCAAAGCATTGGGATCACAGGCATGAGCCACTGTGCCCAGCAACCTTGATAGTTTTGAGGAGTATTGGTCAGGATGACCCTCTCTTGGAATGTGTGTGTGTGTGTGTGTGTGTGTGTGTGTGTGTGTGTGTGTGTTTGTTGGAGTCTCACTCTGTTGCCCAGGCTGGAGTGCAGTGGCACAGTCTCGGCTCACTGCAACCTCTTTCTCCCAGGTTCAAGTGATTTTTGTGCCTCAGCCTCTGAGTAGCTGGGATTACAGGCGCATGCCACTGCGCCCGGCTGATTTTGATTTATTTATTTTTATTTATTTTTGAGGCAGGGTCTCACTCTGTCACCAGGCTGGAGTGCGGTGGTGTGATCTCGGCTCACTGCAGCCTCTGCCTCGCGGGTTGAAGTGATTCTTCTGCCTCAGCCTCCTGAGTAGCTGGGACTACAGGCGTGCACCACCACGTCCCCCTAATTTTTGTATTTTTAGTAGAGATGAGGTTTCACCATGTTGGCCAGGATGGTCTTGATTTCTTGACCTCGTCATCTGCCTGCATCGGCCTCCCAAAGTGCTGGGATTACAGGCATGGGCCACCGTGCCCGGCTCTCTATTGGAATTTGTCCTATGTTTTTCTCATAATTAGATTAGAGTTATGGGTTTAGGGGAGGAAGACCACAGAGGCAAAGTGCTGTTTCATCACATGGCTGCTTTATGTTTAATCATCTCTTTTCTGGGCCGGGCGCAGTGGCTCACGCCTGCAATCCCAGCGCTTTGGGAGGCCGAGGCAGGTGGATCACCTGAGGTCAGGAGTTCAAGACCAGCCTGACCAACATGGTGAAACCCTATCTCTACTAAAAATACAAAATTAGCTGGGTGTGGTGGTGCGCACCTGTAATCCCAGCTACTCGGGAGGCTGAGGCAGGAGAATCACTTGAACTCGGGAGGCAGAGGTTGCAGTGAGCCGAGATTGTGCCACTGCGCTCTAGCCTGGGCAACAGAGCAAGACCCTGTCTCAAAAAATAAATAAAAATAAAAATGAAATACCATTAAAAATTCAGTTTCTTGGTCACAATAGCTACATTTTGAGGCTCGTAGACACACGTGGTGGGTGGCTGCCAGATCGACAGCCACAGAATGTTTCCATCACAGAAGGTTCTGTTGGATAGGGCTGCTGTGGATTGTTCCAGAGCCTGTCTCAGGGTTGCCCCATGGGAGTTGGGGGCTATGAGAACTAATGAAGGGGGCCTTGGGTAGGTCAGAATCCTGCATCAGCTTGACTGAATGGCCCCGCCTCTGCAGCCGCAGAATGAGTGGAGTCTGCCCAAGCACAGCGAAGCCTTGCCCAGCAAAATCTTCAGTCCCTCTTATGTGGGTTCCTTGGGGTCATAACAAGACAGAGGACCAGGCACTGCTCCTAGATTTAGGCCTGAAGGACACTAAGTGGGTGACTGGGGTGGCTCAAAGAAGGAGAAGCAGCTGTGGTTGCAAGTAAAGTTATTAATTAACCTTTTATCCAGGCTGGAGTGCAGTGGCACAATCTTGGCTCACTGCAGCCTCCACCTCACAGGTTCAAGTGATTCTTTTGCCCCAGCCTCCTGTGTAGCTGGGACTATAGGCATGTGCCACCACGCCTGGCTAATTTTTGTAGTTTTATTAGAGATGGTGTTTTGCCATGTTGGCCAGGCTGTTCTCAAACTTCTGGCCTCAAGTGATCCACCCGCCTCGATCTCCCAAAGTGCTAGGAATACAGGCGTGAGGCACTGCACCTGGCTATGAATTACTATTAACTGAGTGCTAACTCCATCCCAGGTCCCATATGCTAAGAACCTGGCATAAAGGTCGAGGTAGGTCCAAGAACAAACTTCATTTTATAGAGAAGACAGCTGAGGCTGAGAGAGGTTAAGTGACTGCCCCAGAGTCACACACCAGGACCAAGGTAAGAGTTGGATTTGGTTCTCATGCTACCATCTCAGGCCAGGGAGTACTGAAAGTCCCTTGAGGAAGGAAGAGATTCAGTTCAACCTACGACTTCCCTCCTTCCCCAGCCCATGAAAGCCTTACTAAGGACAATCTGGACAAACTCCACGTGCTGGAGTTTAGACAAAGCACCTGGTGGGGAGGGGGTCAGGTTGCTGCCACAACCCTCTCCCCGGGAAAGAGACATGCTAACTCTGACAGCCCAGACCTCTGCGGCCCCGGCCACAGAGATGACAGTATAAGGGACCTGGAAGGGCACTGGGTAGCTTCCCAAGGCCCTACGCTCTTTGTACCTTGACCTTTCACCACCCCAGATCCCTGCACAGGTGTGCAAAGCATAGCCTCTCCCAGCCTGGGAAAAACACACTCTTCAGTGGAAAGAACAGCTAAGTATAGCTTCTTGACTCCTTCAGGTGATGGCATACCCACACTTTAGCAAGGTCACGTCTTCTTGGCTGCTAAAGGGTAAGGCTCCTATTCCTAGGAAGTGCTTGACAGCAGCTGCCGGCTACCATTTGCTGAGTGTTTCTCTATGCTTGGCACTGTGCAAGCACTGTGCTTTATATATGTTGTCTTTCAGCCTAACAACAGTCTTCTGATAGAGTTATTATTGCTGTGATGGTTGTCATCATCTTCCCCATCTTACAGATGATGAAGCAGGTTCAGAGAGTTTAACTAACTTTCTCAAAGCCACATGGCTAGAAGGTGGTGGAGAAAACATTTGAACCTGTGTCTACCTGCCTCTGATTCCTGCTCTCTCCAGTGATAACAACAGCAGCAGCAGCAATTAACATGCTGTGAGGCTGTGCTAGGAAGGATACTAAGAGCCTTGCATAGGCTAGCCCATCATCAGGTGCCAAGGAGCAAGTTGAGGCAGTATACCGGTTTATTTATGATTTATTTATTTATTTATTTTTGAGATGGAGTCTCACTCTGTTGCCCAGGCTGGAGTGCAATGGCGCGATCTCGGCTCACTGCAAGCTCCGCCTCCTGGGTTCACACCATTCTCCTGCCTCAGCCTCCCGAGTAGCTGGGACTACAGGCGCCCGCCACCACACCCGGCTAATTTTTTTGTCTTTTTTAGTAGTGACGGGGTTTCACCGTGTTAGCCAGGATGGTCTCGATCTCCTGACCTCGTGATCCGCCTGCCTCGGCCTCCCAAAGTGCTGGGATTACAGGCGTGAGCCACCGTGCCCAGCAATATACTGGTTTAATGAAAACTTTTTCCACTCCCAAAGCCACCATCCTCAGTGTCCGGATCTTCCTGACAGCCTCCTAACTGCTACAATGGCACTGTCTACCTCCCCATTATCCAGAGAAGGGATAATGTAGCTAGTGGTTCCCAAACTTGACTGATCCCTGGACTCCCCTGGAAAACTTGAAGAGTGATATAGTCCTGGCATGATGGCTCAGGCTTATAATCCCAGCTACTCGGGAAGCTGAGGCAGGAGGATTGCTTGAGTCAGGAATTCAAGGCCTACATTGTGCTGTGATTGCACCAGTCTACTCTAGCCTGGCAACAGAGGGAGACCCTGTTTCAAAAAAAAAAAAAGTAATACAGATTATTGGAACATAATACATGCAGGTTGGGTATAGGATCTGAAATCTGTGCTCGCTCTCTTTTTTTTTTTTTTTGAGATGGTATCTGGTTCTGTCACCCAGGCTGGAGTGCAGTGGCACGATCTTGGCTCACTGCAACCCCTGCCTCCCGGGTTCAAGTGATTCTCCAGCCTCAGCCTCCCAAATAGCTGGGATTACAGGCATGTGCCACCATGCTTGGCTAATTTTTTTGTAATTTTAGTAGAGATGGGGTTTTGCCATGTTGGCCAGGTTGGTCTTAAACGTCTGACCTCAGGTGATCTACCCACCTTGACCTCCCAAAGTGCTTATGCTGGGATTACAGGCATGAGCCACTGTGCCCAGCTGCTTTTTTTTTTTTTTTTTTTTTTGAGACGGAGTCTCGCTCTGTCCCCCAGGCTGGAGTGCAGTGGCCGGATCTCAGCTCACTGCAAGCTCCGCCTCCCGGGTTCACGCCATTCTCCTGCCTCAGCCTCCCAAGTAGCTGGGACTACAGGTGCCCGCCACCTCGCCCAGCTAGTTTTTTGTATTTTTTAGTAGAGACGGGGTTTCACCGGGTTAGCCAGGATGGTCTTGATCTCCTGACCTCGTGATCCGCCCATCTTGGCCTCCCAAAGTGCTGGGATTACAGGCTTGAGCCACCGCGCCTGGCCTTCTGCTTAGAATTTTCTTCTGCCAGATAACCTAAATAGTCTCTCTCAAATTCAAAGTTCCACAGATGTCTAGGGCAGGGGCAAAATGCCACCAGTCTCTTTGCTAAAGCATAGCAAGAATTACCTTTGCTCCAGTACCCAGTAAGTTCCTTATCTCCATCTGAGACCACCTCAGCCTGGACTTCATTATCCATATCACTATCAGCATTTTGGTCAAAACCATTCAACAAGTCTCTAAGAAGTTCCAAGCTTTCCCACATCTTCCTGTCTTCTTCTGAGCTCCCCCCCACCCGCAAACTGTTCCAACCTCTGCCTGTTATCCAATTCCAAAGTCACATCTATAGTTTCAGGTTATCTGTATAGCAGTACCCCTAGCAGATGTTCTCCATGAGGACTCTGCCCCTGCAGCAGACTTCTGCCTGGATATCCAGGCATTTTCATATGTATTAGTCAGTTTTCATGCTACTGATAAAGACATACCCAAGACTGGGAAGAAAATAAAGGTTTAATGGATTTACAGTTCCACCTGGCTGGGGACGCCTCCACAATCATGGCAAAAGGTGAAAGGCACGTCTCACACAGTGGCAAGACAAGAGAAGAGACCTTGTTTGTATAGGAAAACTCCCCCTTATATAATCATCAGATCTCGTGAGAGCTGGTACCAATTCTCTGTATTAGTCTGTTCTCACACTGCTATAAAGATACTACCTGAGACTGGGTAATTTATAAAGAAAGGAGGTTGACGGGCGCGGTGGCTCACGCCTGTAATCCCAGCACTTTGGGAGGCCGAGGCAGGCGGATCATGAGGTCAGGAGATCGAGACCATCCTGGCTAACACGGTGAAACCCCGTCTCTACTAAAAATGTAAAAAATTAGCCGGGCGTGGCAGCGGGCGCCTGTAGTCCCAGCTATTTGGGAGGTTGAGGCAGGAGAATGGCGGGAACCGGGGAGGCGGAGCTTGCAGTGAGCCGAGATCGTGCCACTGCACTCCAGCCTGGGCAACTGAGCAAGACCCTGTCTCAAAAAAAGAAAGAAAGAAAGAAAGAAGTAAAGAAAGAAAGAAAGGAGGTTTAGTAGTTCCACATGGCTGGGAAGCCTCAGGAAACTTAGAATCATGGCAGAAGGCAAAGGGGAAGCAAGGCACGTCTTTTATTTTTTTATTTTTTATTTTTTTGTTGAGACGGAATCTCGCTCTGTCGCCCAGGCTGGAGTGCAGTGGCTGGATCTCAGCTCACTGCAAGCTCTGCCCCCCTGGTTTACGCCATTCTCCTGCCTCAGCCTCCCAAGTAGCTGGGACTACAGGCGGCCGCCACCTCGCCCAGCTAGTTTTTTGTACTTTTTTTTTAGTAGAGATGGGGTTTCACTGTGTTAGCCAGGATGGTCTCGATCTCCTGACCTCATGATCCGCCCATCTTGGCCTCCCAAAATGCTGGGATTACAGGCTTGAGCCACCACGCCCGGCTGCAAGGCACGTCTTAAATGGCAGCAGGAGAGAGAGAGCAGAGTGGGGAGTGCTACTTTTTTTTTTTTTTTTTTTTTTTTGGAGACAGAGTCTCGCTCTGTAGCCTAGGCTGGAGTGCAGTGGCGCGATCTCGACCTCGGCTCACTGCAAGCTCGGACTCCCGGGTTCACGCCATTCTCCTGCCTCAGCCTCCTGAGTAGCTGGGACTACAGGCTAATTTTTTGTATTTTTAGTGGAGACAGGGTTTCACCGTGGTCTCGATCTCCTGACCTCGTGATCCGCCCGCCTCGGCCTCCCAAAGTGCTGGGATTACAAGCGTGAGCCACCGTGCCTGGCCGGGAGTGCTACTTTTAAACCACTGGATCTTGCGAGGACTCACTATCATGAGAACAGCATGGGGGGAACCACCCCCATGATCCAATCACCTCCCACCAGGTCCCTCCCTGGGGATTACAATTCCAGATGAGATTTGGGTAGGGACACAGAGCCAAACCATATCACTAACATACTTCTTTTTTATTGGCTATTTTAAAGCTAATCATAGCTCTCAAGTCATTTTATTCATAAGCACTTCTGTATGCATTTCAAACTTTAAGGATTTTTTTATTCTAGTAAAAAACACATAAAGTTTACCATCTTAACCATATTTGAATAGGCAGTTCAGTAGTGTTCAGTATATTCACACTGCTAACCTTTTTCATCTTGCAAATCTGAAACTGCACCCATTAAACAACTCTCCTTTCTCCCTTGCCCTAGCCCCTGGTAACCACCATTCTACCTTTTGTTTCTATGAATTTGACTAATCTCAGTACTTCATATAAGTGGAATCGTATAGTATTCCATCCACAGTGTTATTTCACATAACACAATGTAACCTGATGTCCTCAAGGTTCATCCATGTTATAGTATATGCCAGAATTTCCTTCCCTTTTTTTTTTTTTTTTGTTTTTTTGAGACAGAGTCTTGGCTCTATCGCACAGGCTGGAGTTTGGAGTGCAGTGGCACTATCTTGGCTCACTGCAACCTCTGCCTCCTGGGTTCAAATGATTCCCCTGCCTCAGCCTCCCAAGTAGCTGGGATTACAGGTGTCCACCACCATGTCTGACTAATTTTTGTATTTTTAGTAGAGACAAGGTTTCACCAGGTTGGCCAGGCTGGTCTTGAACTGCTGACCTCAGGTGATCCACCTGCTTTGGTCTCCCAAAGTGCTGAGATTACAGGCATGAGCCACAGCACCCAGCCCAATTTCCTTCCTTTTTAAGGCTGACTAAATAGTCCATTGTATGGATAGACCACATTTTATGTATCCATTTATCCATTGATGGACTTTTGGGTTGTTTCTACCTTTTGGCTATCATGAATACTGCTGCTGTGAACACTGGCGTACAAATATCTGTCTGAAGGGCTGGGTCCGGTGGTGCACACCTGTAATCCCAGCAATGAAGTGGTATCTCATTGTCAACACTGAGCTCTGAGTCAAGTGGAAAGTAAAGACCTTCCCAGGAGGAAAGCAGGAGGGAGAAGGTACAGAGAATATTTAAAAATATCCACACTGATTATTTAAGCTAAAGGCACTTGAAAAACAGCAAGAACAAGATGATCACTCTCACCTTTGTGCTGTTTCTTAAAAGCAGAAGATGATGAAATTTCTGAGTGAAAGACCCCCAGCCGGTGCTGGAAGGAAAGGCAACATCCTTATCTTCAAAGGCAAGAAGCTGGCACTGAGATAATTCTGTGCAGACCCTTGTTAAAGTAACTTAAAAAAATTTTTTTTTGAGACAGGGTCTTGCTCTGTCACCCAGACTGGAGTACAGTGGTGCCATCTCAGCTCACTGCAGCCTCTGTCTCCCTGGCTCAAGCAATCCTCCCATCTCAGCCTCCCAAGTAGCTGAGACTACAGGCCTGCACCACCATCCATCGACTAATTTTTGTATTTTTTGTTGTAGAGATGGAGTTTTACCATATCACCCAAGCAGGTCTCGAACTCCTGGACTCAAGGGATCCGCCTGCCTCAGCCTCCCAAAGTGCTTTGATTACCGTTGTGAGCCACTGTGCCCAGCCAAAATAGCTTTTTTTTCTTTGAGACAGAGTCTCACTCTGTCACCCAGGCTGGCGTGCAGTGACGTGACCCTGGCTCACTGCAACATCTGCCTTCCGGGCTCATTCTTGTGCCTCAGCCTCCCGAGTAGCTGGGACTACAGGTGCGTGCCACCATTCTCGGCAAATTTTTTGTATTTTAGTAGAGATGGGGTTTCACCATGTTGCCCAGGGTGGTTTCGAACTCCTGAGCTCAGCGATCCACCCGCCTTGGCCTCCTAAAGTGCTGAGATTACAGGCGTGAGCCACCATGCCTGGCCCAAAATAGCTATTATCTTTTAAGCTTCTCCAACATAATTGAGTGGCTTTTTTATAATTTACTATTCTTTGTCCAATCCAGTATATAAGTAACTCTAATTGCTTCTTTAGGTCTTCATTTCTCTCTCTCTCTCTCTTTTTGAGAGTGAGAGCATCTTGCTCTGTCCTCCAGGCTGGAATGCAGTGTCAAGAACACGGCTCACTGCAGCCTGCAACTCTCAGGGCTCAAGCAATCTTCCCACCTCTGTCCCCTGAGTAGCTGAGACCACAGGCTTGTGCCATCATGCCTAAATAATTTAATATTTTGTATAGATGAAGGTCTCGCTATGTTGCCCAGGCTGGTCTTGAACCTCTGGTCTCAAGCACTCCTTTTGCCTCAGCCTCCCAAAGTACTGGGATTACAGGTATGAGCCACCACACTGCCTTCATTTCTTTATGGAGGCTCCCATGCCACGCACAACTTTTGATAAATAAATATGTATGCTTTTCTCCTGTTCTTTTTTTTTTTTTTTTTTTTTTTGAGACAGAGTCTCACTCTCACCCAGGCTGGAGTGCAAAGGCATGATCGTGGCTCACTGCAGCCTCCACCTCCTGGGTTCAAGCAACTTTCCTGCCTCAGCCTCCTAAGTCACTGGGACTACAGGCGCCCATCCCCACGCACGGCTAATTTTTGTATTTTTAATAGAGACGGGGTTTCGCCATGTTGGCCAGGCTGGTCTCGAACTCCTGACCTCAAGTGATCTGCCCACCTCTGCCTCCCACAGTGCTGGGATTATAGGCATGAGCCACCATGACTGGCCCTATTCATCTATCTTGTGTCAATTTAATTCTTGGATCCTGCCAGGACGCTAAGAGGATGGAGGTGAGTCCTGACATCCCTACAGCAGGAAAATGAGGTATCCCTTAATGCACAGAGACATAAGACACTCACAAGCCCAGCAACGTTTTCAAATAATTTATTAGGAATTTAAAACTGAAAATAAAACCTGGAAAAAGAAGTTACAGATGTGGAGAGAAGAGACACCGGAGGGTGGTAACTTGCTGGCTTCGAAACACCATGTAACATCTTAAAAAAAAAAAAAAAAAAAAAAATTCCCAAACAAATCAGAAAACGGAATTCCAGGGTCCTGAGCCCATGGTTGGGCCCAGTGGGGTGGAAGGGTATGGGGATCGGGGAGAGGGAAGCTAAGTGTCTCAGGACTCAGCTCAAACGTGTAGAAAATTAAAAATAAAAACCAATAAAATGCAGCTTCTCTTTTATTAGGAAACATTAAAAAAAAAAAAAAAAAAAAAAAAAAAAAAAAAACCAAAACACGAACAGCCGCGCATCTCAGTAACAAAGATTATTGCTTTGTGTTCTCAGGGCTGGTAGGTTAAGCACCTCACACAGACAATTAACTCTCCAAAGGCGGGTTTCCGGGTGGGGGCGATGCTGGGGAAGAGAGCTCAGGCCCTGGGCCTCAGAACTGGGGGACAGGGACACACAGAAGGGGGATGGCAGTGGGTGGGCCTTGGCCCTGCCACGCCAGCCAGGCCACTGTTCATGAAGGTCCAATGCCCTGAACATCTTTTTTTCCTTGGAAGGGGGCTCTGGGGTGAGGGGCTGCCAAGGGACTCTGGCTGTGGGGTCATCCTGGTGGGAAACTTCAGTGAGAGAATGTGGGGGTTCCCTGAGACGCCCTTTGCTTTCCCCTGGGGTCTGCCCTTGCCAGAGCGTCCCCTGGTGCCCACTCATTGCGGGGGTCGAGGAGGAAAAGGGGACAGACTGAGCAGAAACCATGAAGACCCAACCTAGGCAGGGGGCAGGGGAGACCTTTGGAGAGTTAATTCCCGTCCAGCAGTGTCTCCGGGCAAGCCCTGCTCTTCCCGCGCCCTTTGCCCTCACACTGGGTTTTCGGGGTGGGCAGGTCCAACCAAGGCCTTGACCCCGAGGGCCTGAGAGAGCGGGCCTGCCGTGGCCACAGCTGAGGCCTGCAAGCTTACAGTAACGGTGTCTGAGGGGACAGAAACAGGGGAGGGGGGAGCCCCTCACCCCCGAGGGGCCTTAGAGAGGGGTGGGCACATCACCTCACAGTATTTACATATGATACAGGACGGGATGGTTCCAGGGGCTCGGCCTGGCCTCCCTGCAGCCCTGCCCTCCTCTCCAGGGCTGGAGGGAGGCAGCCAGGGGCCCACAACCCAGATAGACACTTTGTTCTCAGCTGGTGGGGGGCACCTGGCCCCTTGCCCCCTGCGGCCTGGGGCTTCACATTCACAAACCTAGAAATAGTTTAAAAACGGTTTCTTTAAAAAAAAAAAAAAAAAAAAAAAGGAAAGAGCAAAGGAGGGGAAATCAGAATAAAAAACAGGGGTTGGGGCTGCGGCCTGTAGCAGGCTCCCTCCGCCTTCACTCTAGCTATGCACAAATCCAAAAGCCTTCTTGGGAGGGGCTGGTCCTAGGGGGGCGCGGCAGGGAGGGAGGGACCAGAGGGCTGGGGTGGGCAACCGGCTAATCCAAAATAAATAAAAGCAGGGCCGGGAGGGGGGCGGGTGGGGATGGGGGCAAGGGCGAAGAGGGGGACGTTAGTAGGGGAGCCAGACTCTGTCGGGGGTAGCAGGGCAGGGGCCGGGCCCGGGGAGTAGGGGGCAGGCAGTAGCGGGTCCGAGTCGCTGCGGGGGAGGGGGCGGCGGCTGCGGCTGAGGTCTCCCGCCCCCTCGCTGGCTCACTCGTGGTCCTCAGTCAGCTGCAGGCTGGGGCGCTGGGAACACAGCCGGGAGATTATGGGGGCTCCTGGGGCACACGCAGCCCTCCCCAGTCCTCTCACAGAAGAGATTTGTTCATTAACTATCCACTTTCTTCTTCCTATTTATTTATTTTTTATTTTTTATGTTTTTTGAGACGGAGTCTGGCGCTCTGTTGCCCAGGCTGGAGTGCAGTGGCCGGATCTCAGCTCACTGCAAGCTCCGCCTCCCGGGTTTACGCCATTCTCCTGCCTCAGCCTCCCGAGTAGCTGGGACGACAGGCGCCCGCCACCTCGCCCGGCTAGTTTTTTTTATATTTTTTAGTAGAGACGGGGTTTCACCGGGTTAGCCAGGATGGTCTCGATCTCCTGACCTCGTGATCCACCCGTCTCGGCCTCCCAAAGTGCTGGGATTACAGGCTTGAGCCACCGCGCCCGGCCTTAATTATTTATTTTTTTAGAGACAGGGTCCAGCTCTGTTGCCCAGGCTGGAGTGCAGTGGCAGTGATCATAGTTCACTGCAGCCTCAACCTCCTAGGCTCAAGTGATCCTCCTGCCTCAGCCTCCTGAGAATCTGGGATTACAGGTAATATCTGGGACACCAGGGGAAGGCAAACACACCCTGCTCATTTTTGTTGTTGTAGCAGAGATGGGGATTCACTACATTGCCCAGGCTGGTCTTGAACTCTTGGTCTCAAGCCATCCTCCAGCCTTGGCCTCCTAAAGATCTGGGATAACGAATGTGAGCCACTGCACCCAGCCAGACTTTGCACTTTCTGTTCCCTGGTTGGATGGCTCTTTCCCCAGATTTTGAATGACTGGATTTATTCAAATGTCACCTTCTCAGAGATACCTTCTCTGAACCCCACATCTAAAATAGCCCTGTGATGCACAATCTGGAATTATCTCATATGTTCACTTGATTTTTGTCCTGTGAAATGAGAGAAGACTTTGTCCGTCTTGTTCATCCCTCTTTCCTGGAATAGGGCTCATAAATGAATGGGAGAATGCACAGAATATCATGGGCTCACAGTCTCCCGCCATCTGGATAGACACTGTGATGGCCGTGTACACAGTCCCACAAGTCAAGGTATCCTGTTGCTTTTTGGTTTGTTTGTTTGTTGAGGTGGAGTCTTGCTCTGTTGCCCAGGCTGGAGTGCAGTGGCCTGATCTCGGCACACTGCAGCCTTTGCTTTCTGGTCCAAGCAATTCTTGTCCCTCAGCCTCCCGAGTAGCTGGGATTACAGGTGCACACCACCACACCAGCCAAGTTTTGTATTTTTAGTAGAGATGGGGTTTTACCATGTTGGCCAGGCTGGTCTAGAACTCCTGACCTCAGGTGATCCGCCCGCCTTGGCCCCCGAAAGTGCTGGGATTATAGGCGTGAGCTACCGCACTTGGTCAAGGTATCCTGTTTTGATAGCTGTGTACTATATACCACTATACACATACACTAATTTGTTTAACCACTCTCCTTTTGATGGATATTTCAGTTATTTGCAGTTTTAAAAATAAATGCCTAGAAGTGGAATTGTTGGGTGTAAGGGCATGAATGTTTGAAACAGGGACAAACATTGCCAGACTGTCCCGGGAACCCCTGAGCCACTGTACTTACTTGTTTCTCCCGTATCTTTATCAATGCTGGGCAGTGTTCATCTTAAAAAATCTTTGTGGCTGGGCCCAGTGGCTCATGCCTGTAATCCCAGCACTTTGGAAGGCCGAGGCAGAGGAGGATCGTTTGAGCCAGGAGTTCAAGACCAACCTGGGCCACATAATGAGACCCCCCCATCTCTACAAAAAATTTAAAAAAAAATCTTAGCCAGGTATGGTGGCTTGCTCCTGTGGTCCCAGCTACTTGGGAGGCTGAGGTGGAGGATGGCTTGAGCCTAGGAGTTCCAGGCTGCGGCGACCTGTGACTGCACACTGCACTCCAGCCTGGGTGACAGTGAGACCCCATCTCTATTAAAAATAATAATAGTAATAGGGCCAGGCACGGTGGCTTACCCCTGTAATCCCAGCACTTTGGGAGGCCGAGGCAGATGGATCACGTGAGGCCAGGAGTTTGAGACCAGCATGGCCAACATGGCAAAACCTGCCTCTACTAAACCAAAAAAATACCAAAATTAGCCAGGTGTGGTAGCGCATGCCTGTAATCCCAGCTACTCGGGAAGTTGAGACATGAGAATTCCTTGAACCCAGGGGACAAGTTTGCAGTGAGCCAAGACTGCGCTACTGCACTCCAGCCTGGGCGACAGAGCGAGACCCCATCTACAAAAATAAAATAAAAAATAATAAAAGATCTTAAAAAATCTTTGTGGCCTACCCTGGTGGCTCACACCTGTAATCCCAGCACTTTGGGAGACCAGGGCAGGAGGATCCCTTGAGCCCAGGAATTTGAGACTAGCCTGGGCAACACAGGGAAACTTTGTCTCTACAAAAAAAGTAAAAAAATTAGCCAGGCATGGTGGCGTGTGCCTGCAGTCCCAGCTACTTGGGAGGAGTCTGAGGTGGGAGAATCCCTTGAGCCCAGGAGGTCTGGGTGACAGAACGAGATCTTGTCTCAATAATAATAATCTTTGCCAACCTGATAGTGGGATGCGAAGCCTTACTGTTGCTTTGATTTCTGTGTTTAAATGGAGTAGGGTGAGCAGCGTTTCATGTTTATTGACCACAGCTGGTATAAAGATCTGTCTCCCCTGGGATTGTGATTCTTGAGGGCAGGGATGGGGTCTGTGTCCCAGATTCGACGGCCCAGGACAGGCTTCCCCAGTGCCACCCCACCACCTGTCCCCACCTCCCCACCACATCCTCACCTCCTGCCACCGTCCCCTGCTTCAGTGGTACCCATTGGTGAAGGCTGTGGCAATCAAAGGGCCCTGAAAAGGAAAGCATTTGACTCCTAGATTCCTGGGAAAGTAGAGGAAGATCGGGGCTCCTCCTCTCTCTGCAGGACATCTGAGGTGAGGCGCAGACCCCTCTCTACCTGCCCGGATCGCCCCCCACTGCAGGTCTTCCTGCCTGGATCGCCCCCTACTGCAGGTCTGCCTGCCCGGATCGCCCCCGACTGCAGGTCTGCCTGCCCGGATCGCCCCCCACTGCAGGTCTGCTCAAAGATTCTCCAACAAAGGGCCAGGGAATCTGCACAAACCAGTACCCTGGATAAAACCAGGGCACCCCGGGCTGGAATCGAACCTCCATGCGAGCGGAGATGCCATGTGTCTCATTTTCACCTAAAGCCCACTATGCCTGGCATTCAGAGGCGATAGCTAAGTGTCCACTGAATGAATGATAACCCCCACTGTTCTTCCTTAGTGACTCTTTCTCCATTCATCCTCCCTCACCCTCCTTTTGCCCCCAAAGACAAAGAAGGTCTCTCCCTTCCCCAACTTGGGGGTCTCTCAAGGTGTGGGGGGTGAGGTGGAGGCCGCCAGGCCTGGCCACTCACCCCAAGACTGTGGCCGAAGCCGGTGCTGGGGGCGGGGCTGGCGGCGCTGATGTAACTGCTGACCCCCGAGTCCTGGTTGGCCGCCCCGTAGAGCTCAGCCATGGGGCCGGGGCTGGTGGTCCCCAGGAAGCCCCCTGTGCGGCTGGGAGTCGAACCTGGAGGGGGAGCCATCGTCCAGGGGTGAGAGCCTGGCAACCCAGAAAGAAGACGGTGATAGCCCTGGTGCTCTCTGCCACACCACGGCACCCCCTCAAGCCTGTCCCACCCACCCTGACCTGGACCCCCACATTTCAGAAAGTCCTGTGGGCCCACCTCCTGGAGATCTCCCCACGCCCATCCACCCAGTCACCCCAGCCCTGACCCCCATCATCTCATCTGACCACTCAGCAGCCTCCTCTCCTGAGCCCCTTCCCAACTTCACCCCACCTGGCAGCTGAATGCATGTTCTAAACCCTGACCCGCGTCCCTCTGCTACTTGCAATTTCCATTGTCTCCCCGGTACCCGGGCTCCTTCTGCCTCCTTTCTCCACTCCCTACTTCTGCACTCTCCACACCCACTGGCCTCCAGGCCTTTGTATGTGCTATTCCCTCAACCAGAAACTCTTTTCCTCCTCTTTGCCTTTGAATGTGAAGTTAAGGGGCGCTTCCTCTTGGAAGGCTTCCCTGGCCTTTCCTAGAGGACCCAGCTGGGAGCTTCTCTGGTACCGGACACCCCCTAGTGCAGCAGCATCAGCCATCAGCATTATTGCCTTTTTAATACCTGATGCCACTATCAGGCTGCAAGCCCTGGAAGGCAGAGACCCTGTCAGTCTTTTTTTTTTTTTTTCCCTTTTGAGACAGATGGAGTCTCACTCTGTTGCCCAGGCTGGAGTGCAGTGACGTGATCTCAGCTCACTGCAACCTCCACCTCCCAGGTTCAAGCGATTCTCCTGCCTTGGCCTCCCGAGTAGCTGGGATTACAGGCGTGCACCACCACGCCCAGCTAGTTTTTATAGTTTTAGTAGAGACAGGGTCTCACCATGTTGGTCAGGCTGCTCTGGAACTCCTGACCTCAGGTGATCTGCCCACCTCGGCCTCCCAAAGTGCTAGGATTATAGGCAGGAGCCACCTCGCCCAGCTGACCCTGCCAGTCTTGCTGCTGGCTGGCTCGCCCATGCTGGCACGATGCCCAGCACAGAGCAGGTAATCAGTTGATACTTGAATAAATGAACAAGTGTCCCTCTGCAAAGGGGTGGCAGTGGCCACCTCCCCTCCCTTGGACTTCTCTGCTTCCTGTGCTGCCTCATCTCTCTTCCTGCACCCCAGAAGAGCTCACCTGTCCCTCGAACCACAGCCGCCGCCGCCGCCGCTGCTGCCATTGGTCCGTAGGCAGTGAGAGGAATGGCTGAAAAGAAAGGGATGGGCACATGAGCATGGCGGTGGGGGCAGAAGTGGGTGAAGGAGGCCCCTACCTTCTAACCAGAGCCTCTCCAGCCTGGCCTTACCTCACAGGGGTCCATGTAGCCCCAGGGTCAAGGCAGAAAAGGCTACCTTGGGACACCATCTGTGTCCTGACTCGTGGCATGGATGGAAAAAGGTGGGAGACAGCACAGCTTCCCAGTGAGCAGCTGAGCCTCAATTTCTGCCCTGGACTGGGGGCACATGCTCCAACAACCCAAAGCTCACGGAGGGTGGCGGCAGGGCACCCAACCCTGAGCAGCTGTGAAGGTTGCCCACCACTGCCCCCTTCTCCAGGGTGCCCTTGGCAAAACAGGGGGCACTTGGCCTAGAGGTGCCTGGGAGTTCACATCCTTCTTCACAGCCCACAACAGCTAGTGATAGATGACACATGGGACAGGCCCTCAGGCCTGCTGCTCCCAGGTAGAGCACCCCAGGGGTCAGGCTGGGGCTGGGCTCCCACTGAAGCCACAGCTCTGCACCACACCCTCTGCTGCCTGTCCTGCTCCCTTGCCCCTGTCCCCTGAGAGCACCCCAAGTGCCTCCCTGACCACCCAGAAATGACCACTGCCTCCCCCAAATCCCCTCAGCCTCTTTGTTTGCCATCTCCTCTTCAGACACAGGCACCTATCCCCTTGTTTGCTGTCTGCCTTCATCTTCACCTCTGCAGCACCTAGCACCTTGCCTTGTACACAGCAGGTGTTTAATAACTGCTGAAGGAGTAGAAAGGGCCTCTGCTTAAAACACCTAGTGGCTTGAATGGCTTGAGCCTGGAGCTCCCCGGGGCTGAGAGGTGAGCACCTCCTACTGTGAATCTTCCCTAAAAACTTCACACAGTGGGCTCCTTCTCACTCAGATGCCACCTCCTCTAAGAAGTTTTCCCTGAATACCCCCACTCAGGTGGCCCTTTGTCCCTAACCCTAATGCCTTAGCACATTTCCCTGCTTTAATTTCCTTATGGAACTTCTCACCCTCCAAAAATATATTTTTTTAATTAATTTTTTTGTAAAGATAGGGTCTTGGAAAGGCCAGGTGCGGTGGCTCATGCCTGTGATCCCAGCACTTTGAGAGGCCGAGGCAGGCGGATCACCTGAGGTCGGGAGTTCAAGTCCAGCCCGACCAACATGGAGAAACCCTGTCCCTACTAAAAAAAATACAGAAAAAAAAAAAAAAATTAGCTGGGCGTGGTGGCTCACGCTTGTAATCCTAGCTACTTAGGAGGCTGAGACAGGAGAATCGCTTGAACCTGGAAGGTGGAGGTTGCGGTGAGCCAAGATGGTGCCATTGCACTCCAGCCTGGGCAACAAGTGCACAACTTCATCTCAAAAATAAAATAAAATATAGGGTCTTGGTATGTTGCCCGGGCTGGTCCGGTCCTCAAGCTGTCCTCCTGCGTTCGCCTCCCAACTCCTCCTGTGTTGGTCTCTCAAAGTGTTGGGATTACAGGCCTGAGCCGCAGCACCCAGCCCAAAAATATCTTATTTGCTTTGGGGATACTCAGGTAAGCCTTTCTTGTTTTACTTGATTTTTTTTTTAGACAGAGTCTAGCTCTATTGCCCAGTCTTGTGTGCAGTGGCATGATCTCGGCTCACTGCGACCTCTGCCTCCTGGATTCAAGTGATTCTCCTGGCTCAGTCTCCTAATTAGCTGGGACTACAGGCATGCGCCCTCATGCCTGGCTAATTTTTTTTTTTGGTTGTATTTTTAGTAGAGATGGGGGTTTCACCATGTTGGCCAGGCTGGTCTCGAACTCCTGACCTCAGGTGATCTGCCTGCCTCAGGCTCCCAAAGTGCTGGGATTACAGCCATGCACTACCACGCCCAATTAATTTTTGTATTTTTAGTAGAGATGGGGTTTCACCATGTTGGCCAGGCTGGTTTTGAACTCCTGACTTCAAGTGACGCACCTGCTATAGCCTCCCAAAGTGCTGGGATTACACACATGAGCCACCATGCCTGGCCTGTTTATTTGTTTACTCCTGTCTCCTTCCTCTGGAATTTCAGTTCCAGGAAGGCAGGAACCTTGTCCGTCTCATTCACTGTTGTGTCCCCAGTGCCTGGAGTGGTGTCTGGTACAATTAATATTTATTGAATGCATGAAAAAACCACCCAAATCTCCTTTTCTCCAAGGTTAGAGAAAAGTTCAGATCCCAGGTGCCCAAGCACTGTTGATCCTTGACCCTACTCCCTTGCCTGCCAAGATATCTTTTTTTTTTTTTTTTTTTGAGACGGAGTCTCGCTCTGTCGCCCAGGCTGGAGTGCAGTGGCCGGATCTCACTCACGGCAAGCTCCGCCTCCCGGGTTCACGCCATTCTCCTGCCTCAGCCTCCCGAGGAGCTGGGCCTACAGGCGCCCGCCACCTCGCCCAGCTAGTATTTTTTAGTAGAGACGGGGTTTCACCGTGTTAGCCAGGATGGTCTCGATCTGCTGACCTCGTGATCCGCCCGTCTCGGCCTCCCAAAGTGCTGGGATTACAGGCTTGAGCCACCGCGCCCGGCCCCAGGATATCTTTTTAGAGACATTTCTTCCGTCATTTCTTTAAGGCCAGGGACTGGGCTCTGAGGTCTGTTGTTTGGCTCATTTAGGCATTTCCATAAAGTCAGAGGAGTCAACCCTAGCATGCCCTTACCACACTGTAAAGAATGACTTATTTATATAATAAGTATTTGCTCCCCTCTCCAAATTGCAAGTTCTGTGAGATCAGCGCCTGCCTCTGTCTTATGCCTGCTCTGTCCCCAGGGTCTGGGAGAGCATCCTGTGCACAGTAGGTCCCTAACATATGGCGCTCTGTTGCCCAGGCTGGAGTGCAGTGATGCAATCATGGCTCACTGCAGCCTTCACCTCTTGGGCTCATACGATCCTCCTTCCTCAGTCTCCCAAGTAGCTGGGACCACAGCCATGCACCACCAGCACACCTGGCTAGTTTTCAATTTTTTTTTTTTTAGTAGAGATGGGGTTTCACCGTGTTGCCCAGGCTAGTCTTGAACTCCTGGCTTCAAGGGATACTCCTGCTTTGGCCTCTCAAAGTGCTAAGATTACAGGCATGAGCCACCAGACTCAAAACACATAGTTTTTAAATGAGTAACAAGGACCTCCTTCCAGCCTTCTACCCCCACAACTATTGGCCAAACTCTCCCTCTTTTCAGGGAAGAGCCTCTGTCACTTGCATCTCTAGGGTTCTCCTCCCACCCCTTCCTTCACTCCAGGTTTCTCTTCCTCTCTCCTATTTTGGGGGAACCCTGAGCACTCCTTGGAAGGAAGGTGTTATCTAAAGCAAGGTCCATGCTCACATCTTCCACACGTGGCCAGGTTGAGGGGAGAGTCTGGGGGTGGGGTGGGGGAGAAGCAGGTTGGACAGAGAAACCCCGTGCAGCCCACCCCACGTGCTCGCAGTCTCCTCGGCTCAAGGCTGGCCCCGCAGCTGAGCTGGCTGGCTCAAGTGAAGGTTCCAGTCAGGGAACCGGCCCCCTGTCACCTTCACCCCACTGGTCCAGAAGTCACCAAAAGGCTGGATTCGGCCCTTGGCAATATTTCATTTGGCTCACAGTGTTGTCAACATTTAGAATCTGTTGCCAACATTGAAAAATAATGGACAAATTCATACGAAAGCAAAAGCCAGGTTTCTGGCATCTCTGGAAAAACATGAGATCTGAGCACAGTGAGTCTGTATCCCCTCCCGGCAAGAGTTGGCTGGCACCGAGGGCAGGTATGCCCATGCCGGCGTGCAGACGTCCCCACCCGGCCCACTTTGCAATCAGTTTGAGACCCTGGCTTGTTCACTGCGGGATCCCAGAGCCTCCATGGAGCTGGCACAAGGAAGGTGCTAGATAAATATTTGCCAAATGGATGAATGAGTGACTTTGCCTCCATCTGCTTGGCTTGGCCCTATGCCCCACCCTTAAGGGCCATGTAGCCGCCCAGACTGGCCAGTGCCCAGGCACAGGCTGCTGTGTCCCCACAGCCAGAGGGCTGGCGGGCAGGAGAAAAGAATCCCGTTAGCTTTCCCCAGGAAGCTCCCTGGGCCCCTTCTCTTTCTCCCCATGTGGCCTGAGAGGTATACAAAATCCGAGCGACTGACCTGTAAGCTCGGGGAGGACTGGGGCGCTCGGGAGAGGGGTCCGCTCTACACGGAATTCTAAAATGAAACGTAAAACAGCTTAGGAAGAAGCAGGGGAGGCCCCTTGGACGTGGCCCAGGGAGGACAAATGCACCGACAGGGACACTGGGTGAGGAGACAGGCCATGCACAGGACCCAAGAGCTGGGGAGGGGGAGCACACAGTTCCCAGAAGACAGGGGAGGGCAAGAAGACAGACATAGAGGGGAGAGAGAGAGAGCAGAGTTGCCACCTATACCCTGGGCACAGGGCAAGGCTGGAGGTGCGATTCCTGTTGTTTGTTTCCTTCTTTTCTTTTTCTATTTTTTTTTTTTTTTTTTTTTGAGACGGAGTCTTGCTCTGTCGCCCAGGCTGGAGTGCAGTGGCGCTATCTCTGCTCATTGCAAGCTCCGCCTCCCGGGTTCACACCATTCTCCTGCCTCAGCCTCCCAAGTAGCTGGGACTACAGGCGCCCGCCACTACGCCTGGCTAATTTTTTGTATTTTTAGTAGAGACAGGGTTTCACCGTGTTAGCCAGGATGGTCTCAATCTCCCCGACCTCGTGATCCACCCGCCTCAGCCTCCCAACGTGCTGGGATTACAGGCATGAGCCACCACACCCGGCCCTTTAAAAAAAAAAAAAAAAAAAAAAGGGTCTCGCTCTGCTGCCCAGGCTGGAGTGCAGTGGCATGAATACAGCTCACTACACACTCAACCTCCTGGGCTCAAGCGATCCTTCCACCTCAGCCTCCTGAGTAGCTGGGACCACAGGTGCACAACATCATGCCTGGCTAACTTTTAAATTTTTTGTAGAGACAAGGCCTCACTATGTTGCCCAGGCTGATCTCAAACTCATGGGCTCAAGCCATCCTCCCATCTCAGGCTCTCAAAATGCTGGGATTACAGGCATGAGTCACCATGTCCAGCCTCGGGTGTCTCTAAAAGGCTTAGAATTGATTGTTACCAAAAACATCTCCCAGAATCCTCTTCTCGTGTGTGTGTGTGTGTGTATGTGTCTGTGTGTGTATGTGTGTGTCTGTGTGTGTGTATGTGTGTGTGTGTCTGTGTGTGTGTGTGTGTGTCTGTGTGTGTGTTGGGGGGAAGGCAGCTTGATGAAAAGTGATGACCCTAGAATAGGTAGAACAGGTCAGGCTTGGGTTCGAGTCCCAGCTCTGCCACTTCCTAGTTGGCTCATCTTAGTTTGTCATTCTTCCTCTCTGAGTCTATGTCCTCATCTCTAAAATGAGGATAAGCATCCTTCCCCCATGAGATTATTGAGAGAATTAGGCAACATCCCATACACAAAGTTCTCCAAGCTGAACAGCCCTGAGGCAGAGGAGGTAAGTGCTTAGGGGCCCTCCAAATAAATAAGACCCCCAAGTAAATAAATAAATAAATATATAGCCTTGCAAAAGTTCGGTATTTCTTATTTCAAAGAAAACTGTATTGAACAGTCATCATGGGGAAGTCCAGAACTTTGCTGGGCTTCCTGACATCTACTTTCAGGTCTAGTGTTATCTTTACGTTGGCTTACAAATGAGCGTGGTGATGAGAATGCTTTTCAATTGGTTTTCAGCATTTAGGGTCTCAGCATAATACCTTGACTGGACTTGAAAGAGTTCAGCCTACAGCCTGGCCATTATAGGTGTCCGTGATGATGCAATCAACAATGGCCCTCGGAGAGGCGCCCACTACAAGCCCAATGCCTTCTCTGGTGGAAGTGGCAACCCCGGAGTTGGGTGGGAAGGAGAGACAGGCAGGAGGCAGGCAGAGGATGGCCTGGGGGAAAACGGTACCATGCAGGGTCACGCTGGGAGCCCCTGTCCCCAGCTTCTGGGGAGGGGTTGGAGGTGGGATGGGTGGGGAGAGGCCCTCTTTCCTCAGACATGCCCTTCCTTCCAAGCCTCCAGCAGGCAAACCCCCAGCCATGCACCCCCAGACACCACCCTGAGAAGTCAGACTGCCCGGGAACCAGGGGCATGCTGGCAGCAGAGGGTTACCAAGCAGGACTTACCGGGGAACTGGTAGGTGTAGCCAGGGGCAAGACCTGTGTAACTCCGGCTGGCGTAGGTTGTGGCTTGGAAACCTGGGTAACCTGATGGGGTAAAGGGGCAGTGTCAGATGTCTCATCCACAGGGCGGATCCTGCTCAAGGAGAAGGACCTGAGCCACTCATGTCCCCTCACCTTCCTGTATCATGAATAATACCTGTACCCTCCAAATACCTTCTTCATGCCAAGCCCTGTGCTGAGCACACTGCACACTATTATCCTGTTAAACTTGCCTTAGAGGTAGGTACTGTTAGGCACCCCATTTTACAGACAGGAAACCGAGGCTCTGAAAGGCGACACTTTTTGGCTGAGAATAATCCAATGCTCTTCGAGCTCTGGCTCCTGCTTCCCTCCTGTCCTCGTCTCCTGCACGCTGGCCCTCCCTCCCTCTGCTCCAGCCACACTGGCTTCCTTGCTGTTTTTCAGCTTTGCCAAGCTCATTCCCACCTCAGGGCCTTTGCACATGCCGGTGCCTTTGCCTGGAGCTCTTTTTCCAGATGACTGCATGCCTGAGTCCCTTTCATTGTACAAGACTCCGAAACTTCTTCCCATAGGCGTCCTCCTTCCCATCAGCTACAATCTCTATCATGTTACCTTAGTTTTTCTTAGTACTGATGATCATTATCTGAACTTATATCATGATTTTTTTTTCTTTTTTCTTTTTTAGAGACAGGATCTTGCTCTTTTGCCCAGGCTGGAGTGCAGAGTGGTGCAATCATAGGTCACTGCAGCCTCAAACCTCTGAGCTCAAGTGATTCTCCTATCTCAGCCTCCCCAGTAGCTGTGACTACAAGGCGTGTGCTACTATGCCTGGCTAATTTTTTAATTTTTTTGTAGAGATGGGGTCTTGCTATGTTGCCCAGGCTGGTCTCGAGTTCCTAGCCTCAAGTGATCCTCCTGCCTTGGTCTGGAATTACAAGCATGAGTCACCACACCTGGCCAGAATACCCATAATTTCTTTAAGTGCTGATTTTCTGTCTTCTCAAAGAAAAATCAAATAGTTAGCAATAATGGTGCAATTAAGATTCAAATTCAGATCTGACTGGCTCCAAGCCTCTTAACCACCAATTTCACTATTTGTTAGATAATTTCTTTCTTTCTTTTTCCACCTTTTTTTTTTTTTTTTTGAGATGGAGTTTCACTCTTGTTCCCCAGGCTGGAGTGTAATGGCGCGATCTCGGCTTACGGCAACCTCCGCCTCCTGGGTTCAAGCGATTCTCCCGCCTCAGCCTCCCGAGCAGCTGGGATTACAGGCATGCACCACCACCCCCAGCTAATTTTGTATTTTTAGTAGAGACGGGGTTTCTCCATGTTGGTCAGGCTGGTATTGAACTCCTGACCTCAGGTGATCCGCCTACCTCAGCCTCCCAAAGTACTGGGATTACAGGCGTGAGCCATAGTGCCTGACCTTTTTCCGCTTTTTAAATGAAGGGTGAAAACAGCTCATGAATCACCTTAGAAGAAAACTTTCTGAATGTTCTAAATAAAACAAAGTGAAAGAGACAGGATAACTAACTACAATACCTGATTGTAGCCTGGATCTTGTTCTAAAGGACAAAAATATTCTATAAAGAGCATGACTGGGTCTGGCTGGGCATAGTGGCTCATGCCTACCACCACAACACTTTGGGAGCCTGAGGCGAGAGGATTGCTTGAGGCCAGGAGTTTGAGACCAGCCTGGGCAACATAGTGAGACTCCGTCTCTACCAAAAACAAACAAACAAAAAAAGAGCATTATTGGGTCAATTGATAAAACTGGAAAATAGAAAGTAGATTAGATAAAAATATTGTATCAATTATAAACTTAGGAAGTTGATAACTACACTGTGGTTACATGAAAGAATATCCCTAATCTTAGGAAGCATCAAAGGGTAAAGGGCCACGATGCGTGTAACTAACCATCAAATGATTCAGTGAAAAATGACAAGTGTGTGTGTGTGTGTATATATGTTTACATACATATTTGCAAACACACACACACATATCTACACATAGAGTAAAACTGATCAAGCAAAATGGGGGCAAAATGTTAAGAACAGGTGAATCTGATAACGGTATACGGATGTTCTTTGTACTGTTTTATTTTTGCAGCTCCTCTGGGTTTGGGATTACTTCCAAATAACATGTTAAAGAAAAAAGGAACACTTCAAGGAAGACTGTGCCCTATTTGGAGGCTGCTCGCCTCCTCCACTTCTGACCCTCTAGCCCATGCTGTGCCCCCTCCTCTGAATTCCCAGAGCACCTCTCTGTGCGCCCCTCCCCCAGGCCTGGCATAAAGACCCCCTTGTACTGTTCTCTTTCTGTGTGTACACATCTCATCTCCCCAGGGAGCCTCTGAGCTTCCTGGGGGCCAAACTCAGATTTACCATCCTCAGTCTTGGACCCAAAGCACAGCTGACTCCTGCTCAGCTTTCAAGGCTCATGGCAGCCTTCACCTCCTCCAGGAAGTCTCCCCAACCTCCAGGTGGGTTTAGGTGCCTCCTTGGGCCTCCCACAGCCTCCAGTCACTCTGTAGAGGCACTGCCCATTTACTCCTGTCTCCCACTTGAAGGGAAGCCCCATGAGAGCAGGCTCCACTTCTCAGAAGTTGCTCAATAAATATTACTTGAATGAATAAGACCAGGCAGCCTTCCTTTTGCCCCTCCAAAGGCCTGGAACACTTTTCCCCTTCCCGTCTCTCCAGCCTCCCCATCACTGGCTCCTACTCCACCCGCAGACTCAACTTAAATGTAATTTCTTTTCCCACTTCTCCAAGTCGTGGTCAAGTTCCCTGTGACCACACTCTCCGCACCCTACGCTTCTGCATCTGAAATCTATGTATCTTCTTACTTCTTTTCCCTGCCAGATTGTAAAACTCCAAGGAAAGTCATTGTTGCAATTCCTGGCATGATGTCTGGCATATAGAGTTGCTCAATAACTGTGTACTGGATGGATGAATGGATGGAGGAAAGGACAGATGGAGGGATGGATGGAAGAGAGAACGGACAGATTGACAGGACCAATTAATATGGTTGGACCTTTCTGCTGGCTACCACCAGAGGGCAGCACCCCCCAACCAAACCACCCCACCTTGGGTGGGACTGCCAGACGGGACAGATCCCTAGTCCCTACTCCTGCCCAGTGACTCAGACAGGAGGAGGGCAGACCACAGAGGAGGTGCAACACCCACACAGCCCCTGCTAGCCCTGGGAGCAGTTCCGACAGAAAGAAGCCGCAGGCGCAGGCTCGCGCATACCCAGCATGCCGATGCCCAGCATGAAGGCGTCCATTCCGTAGGGCATGACTCGAGACCTCCCCCGGGCTGAGCCCGTCGGCGACATCACCTCCTTTGGCTGAGCTTTCTTACATTCCACCTGCAATGAGACCTGGCAGTTAGTCCTTCCCATAGAGCTAGCGTCGTTAGCCCTCTTGTTCCCTGGAAAGACTCTATTAATTTTATTAATTTCACTGTCCACCTGAAAACAATTTCATGGTTACCACTGATGGAGCACTCACTATATGCTAGGGAGTGTGTCAACAGCTTTGCATGCAATCGTTCAATGAATGCTTACACCAATACTACGATGGAGGAGCTTTCCCACTCCCATTTGACAGATGTGGAAACTGAGGCTCAGAGAAGGGAAGTCATCTGCCCGAGTAACTACCGTGTGACACTGCCTTCCTGTCTAGGTTTTCAGGGGGTGGGAGAACTGGCTCTGCCTCCACTCACTCTGACCCCCTCTGCCTCCCTTTAGAACTTCAAAGCTTCCCTGGCACGCCCCCCAAGGAGCCCCAGTCTTCTCTGTACCTGTGCTCCATCCAATCCCAACTCACCATGTTTTTGCTTTTGTTTTGTTTTGTTTTATTTGAGACAGAGTCTCACTCACTCTGTTGCCCAAGCTGGAGTGCAGTGGCATAATCTCAGCTCACTGCAACCTCCACCTCCTGGGTTCAAGCAATTCTCCTGCCTCAGCCTCTCGAGTAGCTGGGATTACAGGCACGCATGACCACACCTGGCTAATTTTTGTATTTTTATTAGAGACAGGGTTTCACTGTGTTGGCCAGTCTGGTCTCGAGCCCCTGACCTCAAGTCATCTGCCCACTTCAGCCTCCCCAAAGTGCTGGGCTTACGGGTGTGAGCCACTGCACCCGGCCCCAACTCACCATTTTGTTGTTGATTTCATGAAAATGAATTTCACACACTTTCTCCACAATGTCCTCACTCTCAAACGTGACAAACCCGAACCCTAGAGATTGGACAAAGCATAAAGGCAAGGTCAGAACCAGAGCGCAGGGTCAAAACCCAACCGCAGGTCGTACCAATATCCCCGCTCCTCTCTCTCTGGCAAGTGAGAGTTAATGAAAGGCTCTGCTCACAGCCTGGAATCCTCTCAACCACTCACTGAGACAGGGTTTCAAGTCCCAGATTACAGATGAGGAAAATAAGGCTCAGATAAGTGAAGTAACTTGCCCAAGGTGACACAGCAAGTTAGAAAGTGGTAGAGCTGTGATGAGAATACACTCAACATGCTTTTTCTTGTCCTCAGGTGTTTCCAAAGAGGGGAGAAAGAACACACGCGCACACTCATTTAAACTTACACAAAGGTGTACATGTTCAAACATACAAATGTACATAGACGTACACACGTTCACGCATGCACACACCTAGGTACCTGCGTATCACACACACTCTCAGGGCTGCTCTACATGTGCAGTTACCCTGACATACCAGATATACACAGATATTTAGGCACAGATACCCCCCTTTTGCACAGATACAAATACACACACACACACACAGCACATACTCCACTCCCAAAACGGACTAAAAGTCCTGAAACAACTGAAGAAACAACCCCGTCTCCTCCTGAGTGTGCCCCAGGGGCTGGAAAGGGATTTCCAACAGCCAGGCGGTACACACAGTGTGGCCCAGACTCTCACAGGTTCAGAGGCTGGGGGCTGGGGGCTGGGGGCTGGGCAGGAGGTGACTGCCTGGGGCTGTGGAGTCAGCCTGACCCTGGGCGGCCTGGCCTAAGCTCTGGTGACCAGGGACAAGGTAAGCCCGGGCAGAGGCAGACACCACTAGGGTGGGGGTAGGAGGCTCAGTGGGTTGCAGGGGCTGAGGAGGTACTCCTCTCTTCCTCTCGTGTGTCTGCAATTCGGCAAGTTTCTAGCACAGGAAATGGCGGGACAAAAGCCTTCTGTAAGGCCAGGCCCGGGAGAGGACGCAGATCCTGGGGGATAGGATGTCAGGAGGCGAGATGAAAGGGCAGCTGTGACCTGCAGCCCCCTGGCTGACCACGGGGCCCAGCCTGGGAAGGGGGAGGGGGCCACACTCACCTCGGTGCCGGTTGGTGGTTTTGTCAAACATCAGCATGGCGTCGTCCACCTGAAACACAGCCCGCCATGGAAGACCCAGCAGATATCAGCAGAACCCACCACCACCAAGGAACAGGGGCTCCAGCAACCCACTGCCCTCTTGCCCACTCCAGGCTTGACCTTAAACCTCTTTCCTGCCCAGGGGACAACTTTCCTTCTGCAACCCCACTGAATGCCATAGCACCCCCTTTTCAATCACCATCATCTCAATGGACCAGCCTGCATTTATTAAGCTCCATCGTCCTCCCAATGTTCTCTGCATGGTAAGATCCTCATGGTGTTGATAAGAAAATAGGCTCAGAGAGGTGAAGTTGCCTGCCCAAGATCACACAGCAAGCCCTTGACCAAGCTGGGGATGCACAGAGAAGATGCTAGAGAAGGAAATATGGGAGGCAGGACAATGACAAGATGGGGAAGCAAAAGTCTCATCCCTTCTGTAAAAGGCCAGGAGGACAGCAACCAGACTGGACTCCCCTCTCCGGCTACAGATCTTTTCCTCTAATTGAGGTTTCCTTTTGCTAGAGGCTGTAATTAAAGCAAGTAGAGTTCAGTGCCTGGGCTGCTTTGCCTCCCACTGACTGGGGGAGGGGAAGGAGACTGGGGAAGGAGGAGGGTCTACATCATCCATCCTCTCTTGGACTCCAGTCCACTCTCGTTACTTCCTCTAGGTACCCCTTGGATACACGGTCACCAAAGGCCTTGGTGCCACCTTCCTTTTGCCTGCATCTGGTGCCTCCTCCTTGCCTTCTTTTCTTAGCTAAGGTCTAAGTCACTTTTGGTATAAATCAGGGGCTGCCTCTGATACCCAACCCAATCCTACTCCAGGCCCCGACCCTCCCCCAAATGACCAGACATCCAAAGGATGAAAAAAAAAAAAAAAACTTTTCTCAAGCCATCAAGCCATGGGTAACCAGCCTCTTCCCTACTCTCCTTCCCTCTACTTTCAGGCCCATCATCCACCTTCTTCTTTTTGGAGACAGAGTCTCGCTCTGTCATCCTGGCTGGAGTTCTGTCGCGTGATCTCGGCTCACTACAGCCCCCGCCTCCCAGGTTTAAGCAATTATCCTGCCTCAGCCTCCCGAGTAGCTGGGATTACAGGTGCATGCCACCACCCCTGGCTAATTTTTGTATTTTAGTAGAGATGGGGTTTCACCGTGTTGGCCAGGCTGGTCTCGAACTCCTGGCCTCAAGTGATCCACCCGTCTCAGCCTTCTAAAGTGTTGGGATTACAGGTGTGAGCCACTGCGCCCAACCCCATCATCCAGCTTCTAAAGGCCCTCTCCTGCCTCATTAAAGACCCTGAACTACAGTGATCCTCCAGCTCTCCTTAGCCATCAAGCTACAGTGGGCCTCTGACTCCCGCTAGGGGAACCAGGACCCCACTGAGCCAGGAGCAACAAGATCCCTGGAGAATCTCATGACATCTCTCTTCTCAAAGAGCTGCCTGCACTGAGGCCCATGCAGCAGTGTCACTCTCACTCCCACCCTATGGACCACTCTGAGTCCCAATCCCAAATCCGCCGGACCACCCCAATGGGACAGTCATTTCAGGTTCAGCGCATCTTCCCCACCCCTTGCTTAACCAATGAGAAACAGAAACCCAGAAAGAAGGATTGTGATCAAAGCATAGGCTTTGGGTAGGATGGGCCTGAGCTGGAATCCCAGATCCTGCATTTGCTGGTTGGGTAACCTTGGGCAGGTGACTTGATGTCTCTCTGGCTTTGGCTCCTCATCTGTGAAATAGGCATAACAGTGTCTATCTTACAGGTTGAAGTTAAATGAAAGACACTTTTTTTGGAAATGGGTTCTCGCTATATTACCCAGGCTAGTCTTGAACTCCTAGGCTCAAGCAATCCTCGCATCTCACCCTCCTTGGTAGCTGGGACTACAGGTGCGCACCACTGAGCATGGCTATGGGAGGATTTAGTGAGATAGTGCATGTAATACTCTTAACTCACAGCACCCGGATACAGTAAGTGCTTAATAAATAACAGCTATTATTGTTATCTTTACAAGGGAGGGACTTGCCCATAGTTACATGGGGGAGCATGGCAAAGCTGGAGAGAGAGCAGCCAGATACTACTGGCTTGAAGGTTACATGAGGACAGCGTCTGTGTCATTTAGGGCCATGACCACCATCCTACTGAGCACCTTGACTGGGGCTCAATCATTTTCTGAATGAATGAATGAATGAATGAATGAATGAACCGGCCACACCCTCCCCCCAATCCTACAGCTCCGATTCTCTGCCTGACCCACAGATGGATTCAGACCAAATCCACAACCTTTCCGGTCTTCCTCCACCCAACCCTGCAAGGAAGGACACCATCCCTGGCCCCACTACAGCCTTCAACCTGGGCCTTGGCTGGAGAGGCCCCTAGTGGGACAGTGGGGTTGAGGCCAGGGCAGGGGGCAAGGAAGATGGCTGGGGGTCCAGGTTACCCCCACCAGTGTCCCCTCCTGGGGCCAGCTGAGGGGAGGGAGGCTCCCGGCCCAGTGTCCTTAATAGGCTTTGGTCTCCATGGGAACCCGAGGGCAGGGGGGATCGGGTGGGGGGAGGGGAGGCGGCCGAGGCCTGCTGACCAGTGGGAGCCGAGCCGCCAAGTTCGGCGGCCGCTAAGCCTGAGTGGCAGCCATGGCGGCTGACCATTGTTCCCCCCTCGGCGGCGGCCCCTCGATCCGGGCGGGGGGCCCCCCGCCGCGGGGCCCTTGGCATTCCCGGCTGTCCCCCTCGCTCCCTGGCAGCCTATTCTCCGGCTCCCCCTGGCCTCCCCGGGCCGGTTTCACATGCCAACGCCGATTTAGGCCCGAACAAAAGACGCGGCCGCTGACGGCTTCTCCTGGGGCCCGGTTGCCATGGCAACGCCGGCCCCGGGGGCAGGCGGCCTCCAATCACAGCTGCTGGATCAGATTAGTGCGAGCTCTAATGCTCGGCGCTCAGACACAAAGACACCCCGCCGCAGCCGAGCCGGGCCTGCTGCTTCCCAGGAGCGCCCTACCCTCTGGGGCCCAGGCCCGCCCGACCTGCCCTCCATCCCGGACCCAGGTGCCCACCGAGGCACGAAAGCCAAGGCCTCTGGTCCCCCACACCACCAGCCTCAGCTGGCCAGGGGACACCTCCCCGCCACACACACACAATCCCAGGCCCATTTCCCAGGCCACGTCCCCCTTCGCTTGCCTGGGGGTGACTCGAAGTGTCTTGATGGGAAAGTAGAGACCCAGCCTCTCGCCTGTCTCACCTAAAAGAAGAAAGACCGGGGACCCCGGCCCCAAGCAAAACAACCCTCTTTCCCTCCTAGACTTCAAACCTAGGCCCCTCTCTGCCATCTCCCCATGGGACCCCAAAGTTCACATTGTCTACCTTTCAGAGGACACCCTATTGTCAGATGTCGCCATAACATCTACCTCTTCAGAGGCCCAGAAATTAAAGCTCCATGCCCCTCAGAGCTCACAGTCAATCCTCCGGGCCTGATCAGGAATTGGGGGGGGGGTGCTCTCATCAGTTTCTCCCAATACCCAGGGGACCAGCAGCCCCCCAGCTTCTGCTCCAAGCTCCCCACCTACGCAAATAGGGTGCCGAGTGCAATTGGGAGTCATATTTATTGCCTCCTTATCATCCTCGCCCGGAAGGAGTGGGGAAAGGTTCAATAGCCCGTGGCCTGGACAGGTGCAAACTCCGAGGGGGCCACGGGGTGACTTGATTGAACTGGCTGCGGGGAGCACTGCCTCCCTTGTGAGAATGAAGATAAGAGAAAAATACAGTGGAAGGGCAACCACAGGGCCAGCTACTGTGTGGCTTCTCTGTCCCTAGGGGTGTCCTGAGTCTGAGGATCACAGATGAGCCAGGAGGCTGCAAGGTGGATTGGCCCGGTCTCCCCCCACAGCAGGATCCAGCCCCGCTCTCATCTTTTGCAGGAATTGAATGACCTGGCTGAATTCGGCTTGCTAGTGCCCCATTCTACAGCATGTTCACAGCCCCAGCAGCGAGCGCCCCCAGTTTAAACCCACCTTCCCAAACTGCTCAAAATATTGCTTCACGTCCTCCACCGTGGTGTTCACCGACAGCCCCCCCACAAAGATCTTCTTCGTTCGAGTCACCATCTGTTAGGGGAGGGAATGAGAAAGTGGGCATCTGAGTCCTGTGGCCTACCGCCACCAGCAGGGGCTCGAGCCCCCCTGCCAGGATGCCAGCTGACAAGCTCTCTGTGGCCCCAGCCTCTTGAAAGGCCCCCCAAGCTCCCTCTTGGACCCCCGCCTCTAGGCCTGTAATGGGCAGCTGTGCACCACACCCTGGCTGGCTCGAGTGTGCCTCCTTCCTGCCTCCCTCCCTAGGGACTATGCCCAGAAAATGCCTTCCCTAAGGACTAACACAGGGAAGGGGGCAGGCTGGTGACTCAGACCCACAGCCTCGCTCTAAGACCCCACCGGCCCTCCTAGGAGACCCCCAAGGCCCATCACAGTCTCCCTGAACTCAATGCCGACATTTTCCTCATCAGCCTCCTCCCAACACAACCTCTGGCAGCCCTGTGGCCCCAGCCCTGTTTTAGGAAGAACACATGGTCCTAATTACCCCAGGAGCGCATGGCTAATCCGCGGCAATTCCCAGCCCCATCCTAACACTAAAGCACCTTCTGTCACCAAACTGCTTAATGGAATTAACCCAATTCCGACCATGTGCTCCCTGGTGCGGCTTCCTTCGAATACCTGCTCCATAATTGCTTTCGGGCCCTCTACTGGACCCTTCCAGAGATGCCCCTTTCCTGTCTCCCAAAACTCTTCCTCTCCTTCAGCCCTGGCAGGAGCTGGGGGCCTTGACGGAATTCACTGGCCCGGAATCTTAAAGAGCTCTAGTTCCACCTGGCAAAGGAGGAAAGTGAGCTCTCCTGGAGAGGGACCTCGTCCTAGGACCCATGAGAAGTCGGTAAACTCAGGGGTCCTGACCCCGTGTTCTGCAATCAGTCTTTCCTCCTGTCCTCTATGTTCAATTGCTTCCCAAGGAAGACCTGGCTAGTTGCCCTGAGGCCTGGAATAGACTGTTAGGCCCCTGCCCTGCACCAAAAGGTTTTTGAGTATTGTATCGCTCAACTGCTCAGAAATCCATTTTCTGCACACCTTGCCGCTCTCACCCGGAGAACTCGCCAGAGCAGCAGGGTAAGAGAGCATTAAGAAAGCAGCCATAGACATCTAAACTGAAAGACAACAGGTGACAGAGTCCGTGGTCCCCTCTGCCTCTGCAAAGGGTGACTGGGGCTAGCCTGACTGTAGGGCAGCCTTAGGGTCTAAGTCTGTCCTGTATTTCACTTCCAGAGGCCTGGGCATCAAGGCTGTGGTCTATGATGTTGGAATTAGACTCGGGCTCTAAACTCTACTGGCTTCAAATACAGGACGATGAATCCTCTGAGTAGCTCCCCTTTCTCCCAACACACGCAAGCCCCTCTCCAGTCCACCCCAGAGCTCACATGGAAAGACGTGTAGTGTCTTCAGGCCACAGAGCAAGGACGTCAAGAATTCCCTTTTCCCAGCCCAGCCCATTCCACAAACACTCCAAGCAGAGGTTCCAGAAGCATCTTCCAGAGCAGGAAATACTGGGAAAATCACTGCTCAGCATTGCCCGCCGTAAGAGAGTTCCTCCCAGACATAGGCACACCTACCTTGGGCTGTGCTCGCCGAGGAAAGGCCACCTTGGGGTCAATCTACAAGAAAAGGGAGAGGTAGAAGGGGTCTTGGTTATCGCATTTTTAGAAGAGTCACCACACAGCCTTCAGCCCTCAGGACCTCTCTCCTCCCAGGACACAAAGGTGACAGAAATCACAAAAGCCTCTAGGAGGGAGAATAGTGGTTAAGCATTTATTTTTATTTTTTTCAGACAGAGTCTCACTCTATCACCCAAGCTGGAGTGCAGTGGCACGATCTCAGCTCACTGCAACTTCTGCCTCCCGGGTTCAAGGGATTCTCCTGCCTCAGCCTCCCTAGTAGCTGGGATTACAGGTGCACAACACCACACCCAGCTAATTTTTGAATTTTTAGTGGAGATGGGGTTTCACCATGTTGGCCAGGCTGGTTTCAAACTCCTGATCTCAGGTGAGTCACCCGCCTCAGCCTTCCAAAGTGCTGGGATCACAGGCATGAGCCACCACGCCCAGCCAGTTAAGCATTTAGACCCTAACGTCCCACTGCTGCCTTCAAATCCCATTTGCACTGCTGCCCAGCTGTGAGACCATGGACAGGTTATTTCCCCTCTTTGAACGTCAGGGTCAAGTTCACCTGCAAAATGGGCAAATAATAACACCCACCTCAAAGGGTCATCAGCAGATTATTGGAGATAATGCATACAAAGCTCTTGGCATGGTGTCTAGCTCACAGCAAAAACAAAAACAAAAAAATGTAAGCCGTCTTATTCCTTCAAGTATCAGGTAAATCGAGGGCCTTCCTTGCGTAACTGACTTCACACAGATGACCTATCTGGGTAAGGTATGCAATTCATGCTTCGGAAACCCTGCAAACGGGAATACTCCGTCTGCAAAAGGCCACGAGATGAGAGTTCATAACCATCAGGAGTAGGCTGAGTTCTGTTTTCCCGGTACTATCAACATCAAACAGCTCTCCTTGAGGCTGTGAGCAAACAGCTCCCTGATAATGCAGCTGGGCTTGGGGCAAGGCAGAGTGCAGTCTTCGGTGACGTGAAAGGGCATGGGACTTGAACTTAGAAACTCTGGGCCTCTTGCCAAGCCTGTGAGACCATGGACAAGTTCTTGGTAATGCACTCGAACTCTCTGAGCCTCAGTTCCTTCATCTGCAAAGTGGGGACAATCACACCCGCTTTTCCCAGGGGCAGCTGCGGGGAATCAGATGAGATAACACGGGTGAAAGCGGCCCTTTGTGAACTGCCCTTCATTGCACAAACAAAGGTGCTGTTACCAGCAGGCCACCTTTGCCCTTGGCTGTGAACAACTAGAGGGAAAAATCAAGATGCATCTGGGTGTACTCCTGGGTACTATAGCTGTATGACAAACAGCAAAAGACAGGGCATGAGACGCTGTGATCCATGCAGGGCCTACGGGGCCAGGTCAGGCCAGAGCTTTTTGCCACCCACATGGGTGGACATCATTCATAAGTTCACCAGCCAATCGCAGGGAAGATCTATCTTTTCCCAAAGTTCCTTGTGTTCAAAACTCAGCCTCATTCCAGGCAGCTGGCTCTGGCTTCTCTCTGAATGGCACAGACCAGGAACTAGCCTCCTACAGGCTCCCCCACTGGAATCTGTCCACAGAGATGGAACCTCCAAAATCCACACTAGGGCAATGGCTCCTCTCCTGCCAAGTCCCACTGGGCTCCGGGGAAAAATCACAACTGCCCATTTCTCCCGCCTGAAGTTTCAATTCCACACCTCCACGGACATGTCCATCCTTCTGTTTCTCCCAGAAGCAGCCGCCCCAGCCACCAGCGCACCACACACAGTCCCCCTACACAGACCCCGACGGGGAGACGGTACCCAAGCCATGTTCCCACAGACCCATGCACACCCCATCCCTGACACACCCCACCTCCACTGTGACTCACAGCTGGCAACATAAATAAAACCCAACAAGTAAATAAAAGGTGAAAGTCAGAACTCAAAATAGACTCCCCACAGTAAACCTCCCTCCCACCCCCTTTCCCAGGCTGGAGGACGCCAAACACAGACAAAGCCCTGGCTCTTTTCGGCCGCATCTCCTAAGGATAGTCATCTCACCCTCCTTCCTCCCTCATTCTCTTCCCCTTTATCAATCTTCCACTCCTCCATCCCCCAGCCCCTAAATCTCAGCTTCCTCAGCACTGCAGAAGCCATCAGTGCATTCTGAGGACAGGGGATGGTAGCAGAACAGGCAGCTTGATGGCAGATAATCACCAAAAACAATAGGCCACTGTCTCTCCATTTCCAGGCTTGGGTCACTCAGGCTGCGCCAAGAAGATCCTTTCAGAGCCGGCAAAGTTGAGGCCTGGCCTCATTTGCTCATTACTGCGAACGGGAGCGGGAGCCACTGGGCAGAGATAACAGGAGCTGGGGACAGGCGGTAATTTGACAAATTCTTGGGCACAAGCAGCTATTGTTGCAGGTAAACAGGAGCCAGGGACTGACCCAAGCACCCAAGCAGAGAGGCCCGGGGCTGGGGGACAGCCAGGGAGCATGGAGAGAAGAGATCCACACTATCCCTGACCCTGGCAGACAGACACCCCCATCAGATGGGGTAACCCCCTCCTCTGACTTTTCTCCTTTTCCATCTGCCCTGGAGCCAGCGCCCCCTGCAGGGTCTAAGGCACGAAGGCGCTGTGGGACAACAGCAAAATGTTCCAGGAGTTTGAATGCCAACCAAGCAGCTTCTCCTACGATCTAGTTTTCCAAAGGGTCGTTTCCAGGCAAGCTAGAGCCCTTCTCATAAATCCCCTCCGTGGGCAAAGCAGGTCCCTGTCTTCCACACAAAGCAAGGAGCTCATTGACCAAAAGTCGGGGGAGGAGGGAAGGAGGAAGGGAGGGGGCTTCAAGGGATGCTTTGCCATTGGTCTGGATGAAGAGGGGGTGTCGCTGAGCCAAATACTAGTTAGAGTTCACGGAAGCCACCGGGTGGGTCACTGCTACCCTGACTCACCCAATTTGGGCTGGGGGAGGGACCTAGCCCCACCCCAATCTCTGCTCTGAGGCATCATGATTAGTACTTCTAGGGCGAGGGTGGCGGCTGCCTCTCCCCTCACCAGGACTAGGGGAGGGGGGATGTAGCATCTCATCGCAAGCCGGGGATTTTTCTCCTCCCTCTCCCCCCCAACTCTAGTGACAAAGTTTCAGAGCATGGCAGCCCTCTTACTCAGAAAAACTCCCTCCTTCCTCACGGACCCCGTCCAGCTGTCCCCTGGGGAGAGTCCTGACCCTCTCCTCCGGCAGCCTCCCTCTCCCAAAGGACCCCCGAAGCCCCGAGGGCCACTCACTGTTTTGGAGTCGAGCTCGTGCCGCGATTGCGCCAGCACTTTATCCACCCCCGCCTGGTCCATGAAAGTGACGAAGCCGAAACCCCTGCGCGCCGTAGTGAGGGAGAGGCAGATGGTTACAAGGCAGTGAGTGGCGGGTGGAGGGGGGCGAGCCGGGAGCAGGAGGAGGGGGTGAGGGGCTCACCTGGATCTCTTGGTCAGGGGGTCCCGCATCACCAGACACTCCTTCACCTCCCCGAACTGGCCGAAGTATTCGCGCAGCCCTTCTGTAACCACACACCCGCCTTCGGACCAGCCCGGGCCCCGCGCCCTTCCCCCCTCCCCCGTCCTTTGCCCCCGGTGACCCCGGAGCGGCCCGGCCGCCCCCGCGCCAAGCTGCCCGCGCGCTCTCCACTGTCGCCGCCCCCCCACCGCCCTCGCCCCGTTCCCGCTGAGCCTCCTGGCGCCCACCGGGGCCCCGGGAAGCCGAGGGCCGAGCTGGGCTGGAGGGGGGACGGCTCCGGCCGGGTTCCCGCCGCTCCGGGAGCAGCCTCACAAAAGTTTGAGCCGCAGGTGCGAGCGGAGTTGGCGCTGCCGCCGGCGGGTCCCGGGGGCCCAGCCCACCCCCCGATACCCCCTGAACCCCTCATCTGCTCCCCTCCACCCGCTGGGCCGGGTGCGCTCGCGGATCGCCCGGCGCTCTCGGGGTCTCCGGGCGGGGCGCGAAAGAGGGCGCGAGGGCGCCCCGGGTCAGCAGGGCGCAGGGCTGGGCTGGGGTGTCCGGGTCCGGGGCGCCGGGGGGTCCGGGGTGCCCTGCCGGACCGGCGGGCGCTCCCGGGCTCGCTCACCCTGCGTAGTCTGCCAACTGAGTCCCCCGATGAACATCTTGCTGCGGGAGGAGAGACACAAAGGGCCCGCGTGAGCGCCGGGCGCCAGGGCGCAGGGGGCGCGGGCCCGGGCCCCGGGGAGGCCCGGCCCGACCCGGATCGGCCATGTTGGCGGGGCCGGGGCGGGCGCGGGCCAGGCAGGCCGGGCCGGGCCGTACCAGGGGTCGTGCGGCGAGTCCGGGGAGGCGAGGCCGGGCTGGGGCGCGTCAGTCTCCATCGGGAGCCGCGGGCGGCGCGGGCAGCGGAGCGGCGGCGGCGGCGGCGGCGGCGCTCGGCGCGGGGCAGATGAGGAGCGCGGCGAAGGGGGCCGGACGGACAGGCCATGCTGCCCCCTCCCCCGACCCCGCTCGGGCGGGCGGGCGGGGACGGCCGAGGGGAGGGCCCGCCGGGGGCCGACCTGCCGGCTCCTCCCCCCGCCGCCCTGCGCGCATAAAGCCCCGCGCTCGCCCGCGCGCCCGGGCGCCCGCGGAGGCGGCGGCGCCGGGACCCCCCTCCCGCGGGGCTCCCGGGTCCCCCGGGCCGAGCGAGACCCCGAATCCCGGTGCGGGTCGGGACCAGGGCGCGGCCGCACCCCCCACCCACCCTGGCACGGGGGCCTGGCCGCGGGAACGCCCTCCCGGAATGAAGCGCTTCCCGGTGCCTTCAAGGTAGCTCGGTTCCGGATCGAGAACCCTCCCCGGTCTTCCCTCTCAGGTCCCTGCTGTCCAGAATTGAAGAGAACCCCAATCTCCTCGGGTCGGGTGGGAGATAGCCCCAGTGTCCCCCAGTCCCCACACGCTCCATTTCCCCGGTCGGAGCGAGAAGCCACCCTCAGAGCCCCCAATTTCCTCCCAGCCTAATTTAGAGCCCCCCCCCCCCCCCCCCGGGCTCTAATTTAGAGTCCTCTCTCCGTTCCCAGGATCCCATATTCAGTTTGGGGGACCTTCTCAGTGCCCCGCGTCCCGAGTGGGGAACCTCCATCAGCACCCCAGTAGAAACCGTATCTGCTTCCCCAATCCGTCCTCAGCCCTTGGTGTCCAAAGTGAGAGTCCCCCTTAGCTTCCCCAAATCCCTGCTGTCCACATTAGTGGACCCTGTGGTCTGTTGAGAAAATCCCCCGCCCCAAGCCCGGGTTCCCAGTTTGCCGTCACCCCCAGCCCCCGGTGTGAGGGGTCTCCCCTGGTTCTCTCCCTCCCTGGCCGGTTTTGTGAGCTCCAGACTCCTGTCCTGATTCGGAAAACCCGGTGTCAGACGCTCACTACCCCCACCACACTGAGGCTGGAGGAAAAGGCAGTGCCTCTTAGAGCCTCCCGTTTCCAGTTTAGGAGCCCAACGCCTTAGCTGTGCACCGTCCCCTCCGAATGACCCCCTTCTTTTGCAGAGGTCTAAGCTCCACCCCATCCGATTGGAAGAGCCTAAACTACCTACCCACTGCATTTGGAATGGCTTCCCTCACTCCCTCTTATTTTGAGGCTACTCCCCATGAAGGCAAACACCTTCCTTTCTACCCCCATCTTCTGGGTCTCTGGGATCCCCCAGTACTTGCACCCAAGGCTCCTGGGAGTCACCTCACGGTACCCCTAAAATTCCCTCCCACCAGCCTGGGAACAACCCTGAGAAAGTATTCTGGATTGCCAGGGGAGCTGTGGGACCACTCTCCTTATCCCCACCTCTCCTTATCCCCACCTCTCCTTATCCCCACCTCTCCATATCCCCACCTCTCCATATTCAAGCCTTAGAACCCCTCACTTCCCTGACTGAAACCAGCCAAGAAAGGGTCAAAGCAGGAAGCTTAGGCGGCCAACACCCCTTCTCCCCATTCCTGCTGGGGGTCTCAGTGCCACACAAGCCCCTCCCTCCCAACTCACCTTCTACTCCTTCCCCCATCCCTACCTTAATCCATCCCGTGTAATCCAGTGACAACCCTTGTTGACAAGCCCTTTGCTGTTCACCTTCACATCCATCCTGAATTCAACACCTTTTATTCCTGGGCATCATAACTGACCCCTGGAAGAGTGCCCATCCCCCTCTTGTTAGCCCTCCTTCCCTCCCCCAACCCCAACCACCATGCAGAGAAGAAAGTGAGAGACTTACAGTAATGGTTTCCTTGGGGACCTTCTGGGAACGCTCAGCAGGTATATCCTGCCACCCTGTGAGCATAACACTAGAAACAAACTTGCTTTTTCCTGTTTGTGTCCCCTACTCTGCCCCACAGTTTCTCAGCATCCCCTGGACTGGGGACTGGGGGGCAACCCACACAAGGCATTTCTTACCATTCCAACACAAAAACATTCCAGTTTGTGTCGTAGGAGAGACACAGATGAGGGTGAGCAGGTAGCCTCTGCAGTATTAGGGAGCTGACTCTTCTTAGGTCTGAACTTAAAAAGGGTCATTGGAGAGATGCAGGGAGTAGGGATCTCCCAGTGTTCTGGACTTTGGTTTGTGTGCTGGTGCTGCTGGGCAGATGAGCTTGAAGGATAGGAAATGGGTCCTTTCCCGCAGTGGCAACCTACCCATGAGAATGAGAACGTGCCCCTCGAAACGGATCTCCGTCATCTCTCTCCAGAAAAGAAGAGAAAACACAAGAAGAACGCCTGGTGCAGAGTCCTGATTCCTACTTCATGGATGTGACATGCCCAGGATGCTATAAAATCACCATGGTCTTTAGCCATGCACAAACGGTAGTTTTGTGTGTTGCCTGCTTCACTGTTCTCTGCCAGCCTACAGGAGGGAAAGGAAGGCTACAGAAGGATGTTCCTTCAGGAGGAAGCAGCACTCAAAGCACTCTGAATCAAGATGAGTAGGAAACCATCTCAATAAACAAATTTTGGATCAAAAAAAAAAAAAAAAAAGGAAATGGGTAAGGGCATCTGTTCAGAGTCAGCCAAGGCTGTGTAAGAAGTAGCTTGAGATAGGATCCATGTATTAGCATCTTCATTCAGGATCTCCGAGAAGGAAGCGTCTATCTCGTTTTGGCCAGTAGCTTGTTAGTGTCACAGTAACATGGGTTAGACTTAGACAAGTTCTCTTTCAGTGCAGGTTTATCTCAGTCACGCAGCTTCAGTCCGTTTTGTTCACAGGAGGGGCCACAAGTCCTTCTAGAGGTAGCCCTCACAGGACAATGCAGTTGTAAACGCATGATCCTCACAGTAAATTGAGGATCTCAGTGGTATTAAGGAAAAATGATCTTTAGAGCAACTGGCCCAGACTTCAGAATTAAGAGATTAGAGGATGTGGTTCCAGCTCTTTTTCTCTGGTACTACACATACAGAACATCACTCAGAGAATAAAAGAAGAATTTGCTTTATAGTTTTTAAAAAATCCTCTTGAGAAAGACAATGGGTAAATGATATTATGCAACTTGGCACGTATTTACTGAACATCTTCTATGTACTAGACATTGTCCCAGGTGCTGTAGTCCCAGCAGCTGCCTTTGTAAAGCTTGCATTCTAGAGATGAGTCATATAAGTAAATGAATGAATGAGTGAATGAATAAACAATAGATAAATAAATGGTGTGTTCAGTTAGATGTTGTAAGTGCCACAGAGAAGGAAGGGTGATAGGGAGGGTAGGTACCATGGGGAAGAAGGTGAAATGCAATCATATGTGTGTGTGTGTGTGTGTGTGTGTGTATACATATATATATGTTTGTTTCTTTGTTTGTTTGTTTGTTTGTTTTGAGACGGAGTCTTGCTCTGTCGCCCGGGCTGGAGTGCAGTGGCCGGATCTCAGCTCACTGCAAGCTCCGCCTCCCGGGTTTACGCCATTCTCCTGCCTCAGCCTCCCAAGTAGCTGGGACTACAGGCGCCCGCCACCTCGCCCGGCTAGTTTTTTGTATTTTTTAGTAGAGACGGGGTTTCACCGTGTTAGCCAGGATGGTCTCGATCTCCTGACCTCGTGATCCGCCCGTGTCGGCCTCCCAAAGTGCTGGGATTACAGGCTTGAGCCACCGCGCCCGGCTGTTTTTTTTTTTTTTTTGAGATGGAGTCTTGCTCTGTCGCCCAGGCTGGAGTGCAGTGGCATGATCTTGGCTCACTGCAATCTCTGCCTCTTGGATTCAAGCAATTCTCCTGCCTCAGCCTCCCCAGTAACTGGGATTACAGGCATCCACCACCACTCCTGACTAATTTTTTGTATTTTTAGTAGAGATGGGGTTTCGCCGTGTTGGCCAGGCTGGTCTTGAACGCCTGACCTCAGGTTATCTGCCCACCTCTGCCCTTGAAAGTGTTGGGATTACAGGAGTGAACCTGAGATGCAATTTTAGATCAACAACATTCTCATGGGGAGGGTGATGTTTTGGCAAAGAGTTGAAGGAGATGAGGTAAATGAGTCTACTCTATGATACAAAACTAATTTAAGCAGAATGTCTGCATCTCTTAAGTGCAATGATAATCAACTTTCATATTTTGACTTTCACTACTCTAAAACTGTAGGTCAAGTGGACTCAGGGTAGATGGGGGCTCATAAAATGGCAGTTTTTGAACAAACACCTCTATCAGATGAGGAGGCTGAGAGCTGAGGGTTTTCCAGGGCCACTCTTGGAGAACACAGCTTTAAGATCTATTGAAGGGCCTTTGAGAATGACAACAACAAAATTAAAGATTAAATTATAGTCCATATGGTTTTAGTGTGCAGAATATTTCAGTGTTCTCATTCTTTGAAAATGCAATATTGGCCGGGTGCGGTGACTCTTGCCTGTAATCCCAGCACTTTGGGAGGCCAAGGTAGGTGGATCACAAGGTCAGGAGTTCAAGACCATCTGGCCAACATAGTGAAACCCCGTCTCTACAGAAAATACAAAAATTAGCCTGGCATGGTGGCGCACGCCTGTCATCCCAGCTACTCGGGAGGCTGAGGCAGGAGAATTGGTTGAACTTGGGAGACGGAGGTTAAAGTGAGCCAAGATCGCACCACCGCACTCCAGCCTGGGTGACAGAGTGAGACTCCGTCTCAGAAAAAAGAACAAAAGAAAATGCAATATCCAAGCAAAGCTCTGAATTACCCAGAACATCCTATTTCTTGTCCATGCAAGACAAGGAAAATTTACTGTAAGCCGATTAAGAGCCATGCATTTATAATCAGTCCATTTTACAAACTTCCCCTACTTAAAATATACATATATATATACACACACACACACGCACACTTTATTTATTTATTTATTGTTTTGAGACAGAGTCTTGCTCTGTCGCCCAGGCTGGAGTGCAGTGGCATGATCTCAGCTCACTGCAAGCTCCACCTCCCAGGTTCACACCATTCTCCTGCCTCAGCCTCTTGAGTAGCTGGGACTACACGTGCCTGCCACCATGCCCGGCTAATTTTTTTTTTGTATTTTTCGTAGAGACGGGGTTTCACTATATTAGCCAGGATGGTCTTGATCTCCTGATCTCGTGATCCGCCCGCCTTGGCCTCCCAAAGTGCTGGGGTTACAGGTGTGAGTCACAGCGCCCAGCCTTCTTTCTTTTTTTGAGACAGGGTCTCACTCTGTTGCCCAGGCTGGAGTGTGGTGGCACAATGAGGGTTCATCATAGCTTCAACCTCCTGGGCTCAAGCAATCTTCCCATCACAGCCTCCCAAGTAGCTGGGACTACACATGCACACCACCATGCCCAGCTAATTTTTGTTTTGTTTTGTTTTGCAGAACACAGTCTCACTATATTGCCCAGGCTGCTCTCAAGCTCCTGGACTCAAGCAATCCTCCGCCACCACGGCCTCCCAAAGTGCTGGGATTACAATGTAAGCCACTATGCCCAGTCTAAAAAGTAGACTTTATTTTTATTGATGAGAAGGTACAGAGATTTCCCCATACCCACTGCCCCCACGTGTGTCTAACCTTTCCCACTGTCAACATCCCCCACCAGAGTGGTACATTTGTTACAACTGGTGAACCTCTACTGACACATTGTTATCACCCAGAGTCCATAGTTTAGAGTTCACTCTTGGTTTTGTACATTCTATGGGTTTGGGCAAATGCATAAGGACATGTATCTCCCATGATACTGTCATACAGAGTAGTTTCACTGTCCTAAACATTCTCTGTGCTCCACCTATTTGTTCTTCTCTCCCCCAACGCCTGACAACCCCTGATCTTGATCCATAGTTTTCTCTTTTCAAGAATGTCATATAGGCCGGGCGCAGTGGCTCACGCCTATAATCCCAGTACTTTGGGAGGCCGAGGCGAGCGGATCACGAGGTCAGGAGATCGAGACCATCCTGGCTAACATGGTGAAACCCCGTCTCTACTAAAAATACAAAAAATTAACCGGGTTTGGTGGCGGGCACCTGTGGTCCCAGCTACTGGGGAGGCCGAGGCAGAAGAATGGCGTGAACCTGGGAGGCGGAGCTTGCAGTGAGCCAAGATCGCACCACCGCACTGCAGCCTGGGACAGAGCAAGACTCCATCTCAAGAAAAAAAAAAAAAAAAAGAATGTCATATAGTTGGAATCACATGGTATGTCACCATTTCAGATTGGCTTCTTTCACTTAGTAACACACAGTTAAGATTCCTCCATGGTGGCTTTTTTTGTGTGTGGGTTTCATTTTTTTTGTTTCTTGGGTTTTTTTTGTTTGTTTGTTTGAGACAAGGTTTCACTCTGTCGCCCAGGCTGGAATGCAGTGGCATGATCAGGCTCACTGCAGCCTCAGCTTCTCAGGCTCAAGCGATCCTCCCACCTCAGCCTCCCAAACAGCTGGGACTACAGAATAGTTGGGACTACAGGCACACACCACCACCCCTGGCTAATTTTTGTATTTTTTGTGGAGACAGGGTTGCACCATGTTGCCCAGGCTGGTCTGGAACTCCTAACTTCAAGTGATCCACCTGCCTCAGTCTCTCAAAGTGCTGGGATTACAGGTGTGAGCCACCTTACCTGGCCCCCTCTATGTCTTTTCATAGCTTGATAGCTCATCTGTTTTTAGTGCTGAATAATAGTTTGTGCTCTAGATATACCCCAGTTTATGCATCCCTTCACCTCCTGAACGACATCTTGGTTGCTTTTAAGATTTGGCAGTTATGAATAAAGCTCAGGTTTTTGCGTGGACATAGGTCTTCAGTCCCTCACTTTTTCGTCCTAATTTTTCTGTTTTGTTTTGTTTTTTCCTTCTTTCAAATTTCTGGACTTAACCAGAAGGCTATCAGCTGGAGTAATGAGAGCACTTGACTGAAAGTCCAAAGATCCATATGCTGGTCTTGGGACTACCACTGTTTCTGGTTGGGTGGTTCTAGGGATATACCACTTAGCCTTCTGAGATTCCATCTACTTTCAGAGTTGCTGCAAGACTTAATTGAGATCATGTATTTGAAAGCACCTTAGACACTCTAAAGCACTATGGGAAAGTAAAGGTAGTCCATCAAAAGTACTGTGGGGGGGTGCCAGGTGTGCTGACTCACGCTTGTAATCCTAGCACTTTGGGAGGCTGAGGTGGACGGATCACTTGAGGTCAGGAGTTTGAGACCAGCCTGGACAAAATGGCAAAACCCCGTCTCTACCAAAAATACAAAAATTGACAAGGCGTGGTGGCACATGCCTGTAATCCTAGCTACTGGGGAGGCTGAGGTGGGAGAATCGCTTGAACCCAGGAGGCAGAGGCTGCAGTGAGCTGCGATCTTGCCACTGCACTCCCGCCTGGGCAACAGAGTGAGACTCCATCTCAAAACAAAAGAACAAAAGGCAGCACGATGGGAAGGTAAGGATAGAGCTGTCGGCCGGGCGCGGTGGCTCAACCCTGTAATCCCAGCACTTTGGGAGGCCGAGACGGGCGGATCACGAGGTCAGGAGATCCAGACCATCCTGGCTAACACGGTGAAACCCCGTCTCTACTAAAAAATACAAAAAACTAGCCAGGCGAGGTGGCGGGCGCCTGTAGTCCCAGCTACTTGGGAGGCTGAGGCAGCCGGGCGAGGTGGCGGGCGCCTGAGTCCCAGCTACTTGGGAGGCTGAGAATGGCGTAAACCCGGGAGGTGGAGCTTGCAGTGAGCTGAGATCCGGCCACTGCACTCCAGCCCGGGCGACAAAGCGAGACTCCGTCTCAAAAAAAAAAGGATAGAGCTATCCATCAACTCTATACAATGGAATATTATTTGGCCATAAAAAGGAATGTGTTACTGGTACACTTCACAACACACATGAACCTTGAAGACATTTTACTCAGTGAAAGGAGCCAGAAACAAAAGGCCACATATTTCATAATTCCATTTACATGAGATGTCCACAATAGGCAAATCCACAGAAACAGGAAGTAAACAGTGACTGCCTAGAGCTTGGAGTGTGAGGGAAGACATGGGGAAGTGGGGAGTGACTGCCAATGGGTCCAGGTTTCTTTCGGGAGTGATAAAAATGTTCTAAAATTAGTTATAGTGATGGTTACACAATTCTGTGAATGTATTTTAAATGTTGAATTATATACTTTAAGTGGGTAAATTGGATGGCATGTGAATTATATCTCTATAAAGCTGTTACCAAAAAAAAAAAAGAAAGAAAGAAAAACATTTACCTAGTTTGAACCTTTCCCTGATTTCATTGCCTGTCCATGGAAATGAATTGCCCCTCTTTTCTGCCCTAACACTTTGCTTTCACCTTTATTGTTATTATTATCTAGAAATTATTAAACACTTTCCACATCCTAGACATGGTACTAAGCATTTTACACTTTGCAGGGATTTTCCCATTTCATTCTCCCAGCAATTCTACAAGGTAGAAACTACTATGTTTTTATTTTTCTAACCAAGAAAACAAGCCTTAGAGAAGTAAAGTAATTTATCCAAAGTCACATACAGATACTCCTCTATTTACAATGAAGCTACATCCCAATAAAACCATCATAAGCCAAAAATATTTTCAGGCCAGGCTCAGTGGCTCACACCTGTAATCCCAGAACTTTGGGAGGCTGAGGTAGGAGGATTGCTTGAGTCTAGGAGTTTGAGACCAGCCTGCGCAACATGGTGAAATCCCATCTCTACTAAAAATACAAAACATTAGCCAGGAGGGGTGGCACGTGCTTGTAGTCCCAGCTGAGGGGGAGGCTGAGGTGGGAGGATGGCTTGAGCTCAGGAAGTCAAGGCTGCAGTGAGCCATGATCATACCACTGCATTCCAGCCTGGGTGAAGGGAGTAAGACTGTCTCAAACAACAACAACAACACAAAAAGCCAGGTGTGGTGGCACACCCTGTGGTCCCAGCTACCCTGGAGGCTGAGGCATGAGGTGAGCCTAGAAGGTTGAAGCTGCAGTGAACCGTGATTGTGCCACTGTATTCCAGTCTGGGCAACAGAGTGAAATCCTGTCTCAAAAAAAGAAAAAAAAAAGAAAAAAAAGTATATATAATGCATTTCATACCTGGAAAAACTTAACACAAAGTCAAAATCTTGTTAGTCACACCATTGTAAATCAGGGATCATGTGTACTAAATGCTAAGTAATAACTAAGATGTATTGAGCAGTTATCGTGTCTTAGGCACTTTGCATTGGGAAACTCATTCAATCCTTGCAACAGCTCTCTGAGGTAGGTCCCTATTTTATGGATCAGGAAACGAAAGCATTGAGAGGTCAACTTGCTAATAAAGATAAGATGGGTGGTAAGTGAGGGGGCTGAGATTTGAATTCAAGTCTGATACCAGAATTCCCATCATGAACTTCATCATGAACATCATGAACATAATTTTATATTATCCACCTATTTAATGCACACACAGTGCACCTATTATTACAGATGGTTCTGGAATGTCTGTTATGCTGGAATGGGAGCTCTCTAAGGGAAAGTCCCTTAAACCTCTTTGCATTCTGCTCCACCACCCCTTATCCTCAGTACCATACCATACACTGAGTACTCGGTAGTTGGGTTTTGTTTGTTTGTTTTTGAGACAGGGTCTCACTCTGTCACTCAGGCTGGAGTGCAGTGGCATGATCTCGGCTCGCTGCCACCTCCACCTCCTGGGCTCAAAGGATCCTCCCTCTTCAGCCCCCCAAGTAGCTGGGACTACAGGCTCAAGCCACCACACTCAGCTAGTTTTTGTATTTTTTGTAGAGACAGGGTTTTGCTATGTTGCCCAGGCTGGTCTCGAATTCCTGAGTTCAAGTGATCTGCCCGCCTCAGCCTCCCCAAGTGCTGGGATTACAGGCATGAGCCACCAAACCCAGCCTCACCAGTTGTACTTGCCTAGAAGCCATCACTGTGCTAGGGCTAGAGGATGAGATGGTGAATGAGACAGACAGTGATTCCTACTTTCACAGATGTGACAATCTGGGGACACTCACAATAGTTTAACATACATCTTTGTTGCCTAGGCTGGTCTTTAACTCCTGAGCTTAAGCGATATTCCCGCCTCAGCCTCCCAAAGTGCTGGGATTACATGCGTGCACCACCACGCCTGGGTGATATACATCTTTTTAACCAGGTCATTTGAATCACTGCAATAATTAAATGTAGTAGGTTCTATTAATGTGCTTGCCTTACAGATGATGAAGCTGAGACTCAAACATCTGAAGTGACATGCCCAAGGTCATGCAGTTGGCCAGTCTAAAAGTCCAGCTCTACCTGACCCAAACATTATGCTACACGCTGGCTCCATTCCCCACCCCCTGACATTCCCCCGCTGCCCTGGCAGAGAGGGAATTAAATAAACTATTCTGCTTGCCCAGCTGAGAACACCCACAGTCTGTCCAGACCTGCTGACTCTCCCACTTTCTCACTTTCTCACTGTCGCTTCCAATGACAGCCAGGGCTGGTTTGATGTGTCGGTGAAAGGGGGGATGCTTCAGAGTTTTATGGTTTCAGCATCTGAAGTCACCTCTCTGCTGTAATTAACTCTGTGATTTAATCTGCTCAACTAATCATTCTACATTTCAGGGACCAAAGACAAAGATGTGAAGAGGATGCCTCCTTTATATTTTATTTTTTTTAATGTTTATTTTGGGAAACTGAAACTGCGGACCTGGAGAAGTGAAAGCGCAGGTCTGTCAGTGCTGACTGTGGGGAAGGGGTGCCAGGCTGCAGGCAGGGTTCTCTTACACTTAGGCCAGACCTAAAGGTGAGGGGCTGGCTACAGGGGAGGTTCTCATCTCTGAGCCCCGTCTGGAGAACAAAGCGCCCTCTCTAGAGCCCAGGTTTTCAGGGACCAGGGAAATAGTTTTTGGAGTTTGTGAACTTAGTGGAAAAAGTATTAGGGAATTAGGAGCCTGGGGCTCCACCTCCGACCTTGAGGCAGGCTCTTCCCCTCTCTGAGCACTAGTTTATTCATGTGCAAAATGGAAAGTGGCATATTATTCCAGAGATGGAAAATTGGTTTCAGTTTTTCTACTTGGCCTCCCAAATTACCTCCAAAATGACTGGTGGTGGCTAGGGCTGGGCAAGGATAGAAATCAGTGATTGATTAGTGATGTCTGCCTTGGTGCAGGTAGTCACGGAACAGTAGAAGGTGTGCTATAGAATTGCCTTCTCTGGACTAGATAATCACTACATCTTTTCCAGTTTTGGTCTTCTAGAGACTTTAGAACAAGAAGGGCAAGGATTAAGAGCTATGCAGCATCCCCAGGAGTAAGGCAACCAAGGGAAGAACCATCAAAGTGACAATTTTATTAATAATGATAATACATGATTCTATATGTGGAGGAAAAGAGTTTACAGCAAACCATAAGCCATTTGCCTCAAACAACTAACATGGTGGGGAGGCAGTGTGTGTTAGTATGAGTATGAATTTTTTTCTGTGAGTATAGATTTATCTTAATCAGAAAACAGTAAAAACTGTTTAACGTGGTGGGGAGGCGTGTGTTAGTATGAGTATGAATTTTTTCTGTGAGTATAGATTTTAACAACTAGAAAACAGTAAAAATAATTTAAATGAGTCTATTTAAAGACTGTTCAAGAACACTGATAGCAGCATTATTCATAATAACCAGAAATTGGAAGTAATCCAAATGTCCATCAACAGGAGAATGGATAAACTATGATATATTCATACAATGGAATACTATGTAAAATGAAAATGGCCGGGCGCCCAACACTTTGGGAGGCCAAGACAGGTGGATCACTTGAGGCCAGGAATTCAGGACCAGCCTAGCCAACATGGTGAAACCCCATCTCTATTAAAAATACAAAAATTAGCTGGGTGTGGCGGCACAGGCCTGTAATCCCAGCTGCTTGAGAGGCTGAGACAGGAGAATCACTTGAACCTGGGAGGTGGAGGTTGTGGTGTGCCAAGATCACACCAAGATCATGCCACTGCACTCCAGCCTGGGTGACAGACTACATCTCAAAAAAAAAAAAAAAAAAAAAAGGCCATGCTTGGTGGCTCAGGCCTGTAATCCCAGCACTTTGGGAGGCTGAGGCGGCCAGATTGCTCGAGACCAGGAGTTCAAGACCAGCCTGGCCAACATGGTGAAACCATCTCTACTAAAAATACAAAACTTGGCTGGGCGTGGTGGTGTAAGCCTGTGGTCCCAGCCGCTGGGGAGGCTGAGGCATGAGAATTGCCTGAACCCAGGAAACAGAGATTGGAGTAAGCCGAGATCATGCCACTGCACTCCAGCCTGGGCAACAGAACAAAACTCCATCTCAAAAAAAAAAAAAAAAGGACAAATGACAGATACATATAATAATACAAATGAATCTTCCTTCCTTCCTTCCTTCCTTCCTTCCTTCCTTCCTTCCTTCCTTCCTTCCTTCCTTCCTTCCTTCCTTCCTTCCTTCTTTCTTTCTTTCTTTCTTTTGTTCAAAACAAAGTCTTGCTCTGTCACCCAGGCAGGAGTGCCTCCCAAGTTTTATATATAAATTTTTTTTTTTTTTTTTTTTTTTTTT
>NC_045443.1:118089522-118144764 GCF_002776525.5 Piliocolobus tephrosceles
TGAGCCACCGCGCCCGGCCTTATATATAAATTTTTATAAATAGCTACAACCCAGATTAAGATACAGATCCATAAAAGTGACCACTCACCACGTGTGTCTACTGAGCACTTGAGATGCAGCTGACCCAAACTGACCAGTGCTGTAAGTGCAAAATATACATTGGATATCAAAGAATGCAGAAAATGAATGTAAAATACAGCGATAATAATTTTACATTGATTACATGTTGAAATGAAATTTTTGAATATTTTATTACAATACATTTCATCTGTTTCATTTTATGTCTTTTTATTTTTATTTTTATATTTATTTAGTTTTGTTTATTTTTTTGAGACGGAGTCTCACTCTTTCACCCAGGCTGGAGTGCAGTGGCGCAATCTTGGCTCATTGCAACCTCCACCTCCTGGGTTCAAACGATTCTCCTGCCTCAGCCTCCTGAGTAGCTGGGATTACAAGCACCCGCCACCAGGCCCAGCTAATTTTTGTATTTTTAGTAGAGACGGGGTTTCACCATGTTAGCCAGGCTGGTCTCCAACTCCTGACCTCAGGTGATCCACCCGCCTCCGCCTCCCAAACTGCTGGGATTACAGGAGTAAGCCACTACGTCTGGCCTTTATGTCTTTTTAATGTGGTTACTAGAAAATTTTAAATTACATATATGGTTTACAGCTGTAGCTGGCATTTTTTTTTTTTTTTTTTGAGATGGAGTCTTGCTCTGTTGCCCAGGCTGGAGTGCAGTGGCACCATCCTGGCTCACTGCAAGCTCTGCCTCTTGGGTTCACGCCATTCTCCTGCCTCAGCCTCCCAAGTAGCTGGGACCACAGGCACCCACCACCACGCCCAGCCAATTTTTTGCATTTTTAGTAGATACGGGGTTTCACAGTGTTAGTCAGGATGGTCTCGACCTCCTGACCTTGTGATCCGCCTGCCTCGGACTCCCAAAGTGCTGGGATTACAGGCATGAGTGTAGCTGGCATTTTATTTCTATTGGGCAGCACTGATATTGAACCTTTCCTTCCTCCAGAAAGTTATCTTCTGCTTCCAAGTCAATATCTCCTTCCCTCTTCCCAAAGATAAATGCGATTATGATCTGTTTTCCAATAGATTAGTTTTGCCTGTTCCATAATTTCATATAAGTGGAATTTTTGTATATTTTTTTTGCATCTGGCTTCTTTTGCTCATACAGTTTGTTGTTGTTGTTGTTTTGAGACAAGGTCTCACTTTATCACACAGGCTGGAGTGCAGTGGCATGATCTTAGCTCACTGCAGCCTTGACCTCAAGCGAGTTCAAGCGATCCTCCTGCCTCAGCCTCCCGCATAGCTGGGACTACAGGCATGCACCGCCACACTTGGCTAATTTTTGTATTTTTCGTAGAGATGGGGTTTTGCCATGTTGCCCAGGCTGGTCTCGAACTCCTGGGCTCAAGTGATCTGCCCTCCAATACCTCCCAAAGTGCTAGGATTATAGGCATGAACCACGGTGCCCACCCCCAACATACAGTTTTTGAAATTCATCCAAGCTGAGCATAGATTAGAGGCTGACACCTCTAATCCCGGATTAGCACTTTGTGAGGCCAAGGTGGGAGGATCACTTGAGGCCAGGAGTTCAAGACGAGCCTGGGCAACATAACAAAACCCCATCTCTACAAAAATATAAGAAAATTAGCCAGATGTGGTGGTATGAGCCTGTAGTCCTAGCTACTTAAAAGGCTAAGGCAGGAGGATCTCTTCAGCCTGGGAGTTTGAGGAAACAGTGAACCATGATTGTGCCACTACATTCCAGCCTGGGTGACAGAACAAGACCCTGTCAAAAAAGAAAAAAAGAAGTGAGAGTGATACTTTACTTGCGAACCTCCTGACAAAAAAAAAACAGAAAAAATTAAAAGAGGAATAGGATGAGCGAGTGGAGATAGAGTAACAAAGGTAAGAAAGATTGAGCTATATCTGGCCAGGCGCAGTGGCTCAGGCCTGTAATCCCAGCACTTTGGGAGGCCAAGACAGGCGGATCATGAGGTCAGGAGATGGAGACCATCCTGGCTAACACGGTGGAACCCCATCTCCACTAAAAATACAAGAAAATTAGCCGGGTGTGGTAGCAGGTGCTTGTAGTCCCAGCTACTCAGGAGGCTGAGGCAGGAGAATGGTGTGAACTGGGAGGGCGGAGCTTGCAGTGAGTTGAGATCATGCCTCTACACTCCAGCCTGGGTGACAGAGCGAGACACCGCCTCAGAAAAAAAAAAGGAATTTACTTTTTGGTCTTCAGCATCATATCCCAATTTTTTAGTGTGTCACATGTAACATATAACTAATAACAACAAAGTAGATATTGACAACTTTACTGAGCCCTTACCATCCACTCAGCATGGTGCTAAGAGCTTTCCTGTCTGATCACATTTAATCCCCTCTACAGCCTTCTGAAGTTAGTTCTATGATGATCCTCCCATGTTGTAGATGGGGAAACCAAGGCTCAGTAAACTTACCCAAGGATACTGCACTCAGAAATGGTAAAGAGGGGATTCAAAGTCAGGTGTCTCTGGTTTCCGGCCTGGTATTTTTAACCACTACCTCTACTGAAGCTTGAGAATGCTTTCTTTGCTTTAAATAAATAAATGAAGAAGAAAAAGAAATAAACAAATGAGGAAAAGTAGAGCCAAGGTTATGTCTATAAATAACGTCACTCTTGCTCCCTGGCCTTTGGACAAGCTCTCCGGAGGGAGAGAGGAAGAGCTGGGGTTATGTAGAATTCAGACTATCTTATCTGAACACCATGGAAGCATGAGTCACGTGGGAATGCCATTCATCAGGAGTGTCCCAATTTTATAAAGGTTGAGAAAGGCTGCCTTGGAGAGCCTCTGATGCCCCCTTCTTGCTTTACGGATAAACTTAGAGATCCAAAGAAACAATTATTTTGCCCAAGGTCACACAGCTAGTACTCAGCGGCTGCATCTTTGCATCTTCTCTTCCCAGTGAATGAATCAAATGTGCCTTTTCCACCGTGTCAGGTACTCTGGAGGCATCCACACCTGAATAAGGCTTGCTGACAGTTCTTGAGGCATTTACGCTCCAGTAAAGGGACAAATTATATAAAGCAAAGTATGAGAGCCTTAAGAGAGCTTTGGAAGCTCAAGGGAGGGAGGGAGCACAGTGGGTTGGAGAGGAAAGGGAAGGCTGGCATCTGAGCTGGGTCAGAAAAGCAGAAATGGAGTGGGCACTCCTCAAAGGAGAGCCAGTGGGTACCTGTGTTGGCTGAACTGTGTATTTGCCACCAGCCCAACTGTTGCCTCTAGTGTCCACCATGGTGTTGGGTCAACATTAAATTATTGGTTGACTAATGCAGAATTGAACTCATTCAGGGGAGTTTCGGGGGCAGAAAGAAAATTAAATTAAAAAAGAACTCATTTGGCCAGCCTAGGTGGCTCACGCCTGCAATCTCAGCACTTCGGGAGGCTGAGGTGGGTGGATCACCTGAGGTCAGGAGTTCGAGACCAGCCTGACCAACATGGTGAAACCACATCTCTACCGGAAATACAGAAATTACTGGGCGTGGTGACGCACGCCCGTAATCCTGGCTGCTCAGCTGCTCAGGAGGCTGAAGCATGAGAATCACTTGAAACTGGGAGGCAGAGATTGCAGTGAGCCAAGATTGCACCACTGCACTCCAGCCTGGGTGACAGAGTGAGACACCATCTAAAACAAACAAACAAACAAACAAACAAAACAAAACAAAAACAAAAACAAAAAAACTCATTCATCAGAAAATGGAGAGGGTAAAGTTAGCTGAGAGTGGTGTTCATGTCCCTGTAATCCTAGCTAGACAGGAGCCCAAGACAGGTGGACCACTTGAGGCCAGGAGTTCAAGACCAGCCTGAGCAATAGACTGAGACCCCCACCTCTACTAAAAATAAAAGATTAGCAGAGTCTGGTGGCTCAGGCCTTTATATAGACCCAGCCACTTGGAAGGCTGAAGTGGGAGGATCCCTTGAGTCCAGAAGGTAGAGGCTGCAGTGAGTTATAATTGCTCCACTGCATAAATACACACAATATGTATTTGTGTGTGTATATTGTAATGTCTGTGTATCCCGAAGTCATATGCTTCTCAAAAGAAAGGACTGTTAGCCAGGCACCGTTGCAAACACCTACGCGACATAATAAGACTCTCACCTCAGGCCAGGCGCGGTGGCTCAAGCCTGTAATCCCAGCATTTTGGGAGGCCAAGGCAGGCGGATCGCGAGGTCAGGAGATCGAGACCATCCTGGCTAACACGGTGAAACCCCGTTTCTACTAAAAAATACAAAAAAACTAGCTGGGCGAGGTGGCAGGCGCCTGTGGTCCCAGCTGCTGGGGAGGCTGAGGCAGGAGAATGGCGTAAACCCGGGAGGCGGAGCTTGCAGTGAGCTGAGATCCGGCCACTACACTCCAGCCTGGGCGACAGAGCGGGACTCCATCTCAAAAAAATAAAATAAAAAAATAAGAAGAAGACTCTCACCTCTAAAAAAAAAAAGGAAGTAAGGACTGCTTTCTTCTTGTTCCCCATTATGGCTGGCACATAGTAGGCATTCTTTACATCTTGGCTGAATGAACAAATAGGTAAATTGTGGGGAAGATACACTGTCCTCTTTAAGCCTTAAGAAATAACCAGCTGGGCGCGGTGGCGCATGCCTGTAATCCCAACACTTTGGGAGGCTGAGGCGGCAGATCATGAGGTCAGGAGTTCGAGACCAGCCTGGCCAACATGGTGTGACCCCATCTCTACTAAAAGTAGAAAAATTAGCCGGTTGAGGTGGCACATGCCTGTAATCCCAGCTACTCGGGAGGCTGAGGCAGGAGAATTGCTTGAACCCGGGAGGCGGAGGTTGCGGTGAGCCAAGATCAAGCCATTGTACTCCAGCTCTGGGCGACAGAGCAAGACACTCCGTCTCGGGAAAAAAAAAAAAAAATTAGCCTGGCATGGGGGCAGATGCTTGTAATCTCAGCTATTCAGGAGGCTGAAGCAGGAGGATTGCTTGAACCTGGGAGGCAGACGTCGCAGTGAGCAGAGATTGCGCCATTGCACTCCAGCCTGAGGGACAAGAGTGAAACTCCATCTCTCGGGAAAAAAAAAAAAAAAAAAGGCTAAGTGTAAGGCTCACACCTATACCAACACTCTGGAAGGCTGAGGTGGGAGGATTGCTTGAGGCCAGGAGTTTGAGAACAGCCTAAGCAACATAGGGAGACCCTGTCTCTAAAAAGTTAAAAAATTAGACAGGCATAGCAGCACTTGCCTATGGGCCCAGCTACCTGGAAACGTGAGGTGGGAGGATTGCTTGGGCCCAGGAGGTCGAGGGTGCAGTGAGCTATGATCATGCCACTGCATTCCAGCCTGGATGACAGAACAATACCCTGTCTAAAAAAAAAAAAAAAAAAAAAAGGTCTGTTAGGACTTTGTTTTTTTAACATAGCTATATGGCTTTTATTTTGAGACGGTGTCTCACTCTGTTGCCTAGGCTGGGGTGCAATGGCATGATCTGGGCTCACTGCAACCTCCACATTCCAGGTTCAAGTGATTATCCTGCCTCAGTCTCCCAAGTAGCTGGGATTGCAGGTGCCCGCCACATCTGGCTAATTTTTGTATTTTTAGTAGAGAAGGGGTTTCATCATATTGGCCAGGCTGGTCTCCAACTACCAACCTCAAGTGATCCACCTGCCTCGGCCTCCCAAAGTGCTGTGATTACAAGTGTGAGCCACTGCACATGGCCAAATATAGCTTAATATAGTAACACACAACTGGGAAATAGATGGAACCAGGATTCAAACAGCCATCCTTCTGATGTGAGATTTTGTGACTCAGAAGAGGGAAGTCAGACCCAACCTGGAGAGCCCACTCCCATGCCTGCCTGCAGCTGTCCCGGCTATGCCTTTAGAGGGTGGGCTGACCTTGCTCTGGCATCGGCAGCACCAGCAAGCACCAGAGGGGTGTGTCCCTGGGAGCACTCAAAATCATCCACCAAGAAAAGATCAGGCCTTTTTTTTTCTTTTTTTTTTTTTTGAGACAGAGTCTTGCTCTGTCACCCAGGCTGGAGTGCAGTGGCATGATCTCGGCTCACTGCGAGCTCCACCTCCCAGGTTCACGCCATTCTCCTGCCTCAGCCTCCTGAGTAGCTGGGACTACAGGCAACTGCCACCACACCCGGCTAATCTTTTGCATTTTTTTTAGTAGAGACGGGGTTTCACCATGTTAGCCAGGATGGTCTCCATCTCCTGATCTCATGATCCGCCTGCCTCGGCCTCCCAAAGTGCTGGGATTACAGGGCTGAGCCACCGTGCCCGGTCAGATCAGGCCTTCTATAGTATTTTTTTTCTATTTCCTCTCTTTCCCCCTCTCTTTTTTTTTTTTTTTTTTTTTTTTTTTGAGACAGGGTCTGCCTCTGTTGCTCAGGCTGGAGTGCAGCAGTGGTGCAATCATGACTCACTGACGCCTTGAACTCCTGGGTTCAAGCCTTCCTACCACCTTAGCCTCCTGAGTAGCTAGGACGACAGGTGCATGCCACTATATCTGGCTAATTTCTTATTTTATTTATTTATTTATTTAGACAGAATCTCACTTTGTCGCCCAGGCTGGAGTGCAGTGGCCCAGTCTCAGCTCACTGCAACCTCCATCTCCCAGGCTCAAGTGATTCTTGTGCCTCAGCCTACCGAGTATCTGGGATTATATGCGTGTGCTACCACACTCAGCAAGTTTTTTTTTTTGAGACGGAGTCTTGCTCTGTCCCCCAGGCTGGAGTGCAGTGGCGCGATCTCGGCTCACTGCAAGCTCCGCCTCCCAGGTTCACGTGATTCTCCTACCTCAGCCTCCTGAGTAGCTGGGACTACAGGCACCCACCACCACTCTCAGCTAATTTTTTGTATTTTTAATAAAGATGGGGGTTTCACTGTGTTGGCCAGGCTGATCTCGAACTCCTGACCTCAAGTGATTCGCCTGCCTTGACCTCCCAAAATGTTGGGATTACAGGCATGAGCCATCATACCTGGCCTCACTTTCTTGATAGTGCCTTTTGATGCACAAGTTTTTGTTTTTATTTATTTATTTATTTTGAGACAGAGTCTCACTCTGTCACCCACACTGGAGGGCAGTGGTACAATCATAGCTCACTACACCCTCAAACTCCTGAGTTTAAGCCATCCTCCCGCCTCAGCCTTCCAAGTACCTGGGACTCCAGGCTCTTGCCACCACACCCAGCTAAATTGTGTTATTTTATGTAGAGACGAGGTCTCACCATATTGCCCAGGCTGGTCTCAAACTCCTGAGTTGAAGCAATCCTCCTGCTTAGCCTCCCAAAATGCTGGGATTACAGGCATGAGCCACTGCACCCTGTGCCACCGCACTCCAGTCTGGGTGACAGAACGAGATTCTGTCTCAAACAAACAAACAAACAAGTGAAAAGGGCGGGGTGCAGTGGCTGACACCTGTAGCACCTGTAATCTCAGCACTTTGGGAGGCCAGGGTAGGCGGATCACTTGAGGTCAGGAGTTTGAGAACAGCCTGGCCAACATGGTGAAACCCTCTCTCTACAAAAAAAAATTACAAAAATTAGCCAGGCATGGTGGCGTGTGCCTGTAGTCCCAGCTACTTGGGAGGCTGAGGCAGGAGGACTTGAGCCCAGGGAGGTCAAGGCTGCAGTGAGCTGTGATCAAGCCACTATACTCCAGCCTGGGCAATAAAGCGCAACTCTTTCTCAAAAAACAAATTAATAAATAAGTACAAATAAGCGAAGGACTTGAATAGATATTTCTCCAAAGAAAATACACAAATAGCCAATAAGCTCATGAAAAGATATTCATCTTGAGCCATTAGTGAAAGGCAAGGCAAAGCCACAATAAGATATCACTCCACACCTACTACCACAGCTATGAATAAATAAATAAATAAATGGAAAATGACAAGTGTTGGCAAGAACGTGGAGAAATTGAAGCTTTCTGTACATTGCTGGTGTGAGCGTGAAATGGTGTGGCACTGTGGAAAACAGTTTGATGGTTTCTCAGAAAGTAAAACAATTATCATATGACTCAGATCCTAGGTATATACCCAAAATAATTAAAAACAGGTATTCAGACAAAAACATGCATGATCATAGCAGCACCATTCATGACTGCCAAAAGATTGAAACAACCCAAATGTCCATCAAATGATGAATGGGTAAACAAAATGCAGTATACCCATACAAGGGAATACTATTTAGACGTTAAAAGGAATGAAATAGGACACATGCTACAATATGGATAAACCTCAGGAACATCATCCTAAATGAAAAAAGCCAGGCTGGGCTTGGGGGTATATTTTGCCGGCCTTAATCCTAGCACTTTGGGAGGCCAAGGCGGATAGATTGCTTGAACCCAGGAGTTTGAGACCAGTCTGGGCAACATGGAGAAACCCTACCTCAACCAAAAATACAAAAAAGTTAGTTAGATGTGGTGGTGGGCACCTGTGGTCCCAGCTACTTGGGAGGCTGAGGCAGGAGGGTCGCTTGAGCCTGGGAGGTGGAGGTTGCAGTGAGCTGAGATCGCACCACTGCACTCCAACCTGGGGGACGGAGTGACAACTCATCTTAAAAAAAAAAAAAAAAGGAAAAGAAAAGAAAAAAGCCAGACACAAAAGGTCACATACTGATTCCATTTCTATGAAATGCTATAATTCTATTTCTATGAAATATCTAAAATAGGTAAATCTGTAGAGACAGAAAGCAGGTTAGTGATTGCCAGGGGCGGGGGGAATAAGGAATGAGAAGTAATTGCTTACTGGATATGAGGTTAGAAGTTTGCCTTTAGGGTGATGAAAACGTTGCAAATATACTAAATGCAACTGAAATGCACACTTTAAAATGGTTAACTTCAATGAAACAAAAATAATTATCATAAAATAAATACATGATCATAGTAAGAAAATATCTTTTTTTCAAACAGCACAGAATGGTACTAAGTGACTTTTCTCCTTGCTCTATTTCCACTCTTCAAAGGAAATACAGGATACTACAATTTATGATGTTTTTTTCCCAAATTTATTCCATACACATAGAAATGTGCAATATGTGTATATGTGTTTGTGTGTAGATCTTTCCTTTTCCTCTTATGCAAATGGGATTATATTCCACTCAGTGTACTGCCTTTTTCTCTTGGCAATGTGTCAATTACCATTCCATATCAATACAGTTTTCTTAATGGCTTCATAATATGGGCTTCCCATACTCCCCAGTCTCTTCATCTTCAGACCTGAGGGCCCCACTGTTTCCGTCCAAGTTCTGAGCCCCAACGCCATCCTGCCTCGGACTTGTCAGTGACTTTGACCTCAATTGTTGCTCCTTCAAGTGGCATTGTCAGGAGTCTCTAACATCCAGCAGGTGCCTGGCCCCGTGGGCTTTATAAAAATGGCAGCTCCCTTCTTCCGCACCCTGTGCTATGCTAGGGCCAGCTGGGGGTACCGCAGAACAATGCCCGAGGGTGTAGACTCCCTGCCTTACCAGCTGTATGACCTCAGGCAAGTACCTTAACCTCCCTGAGCCTCAGTTTCCTCCGTTGCATTGAGGATATTCACAGTCCCATACAATGATGCTCACACAGCGCTGAGCCCAGGGCCCAGCTCGGAGCCGGTCGGCGTCACGTGATCTCTCGGGAAGAAAAGGTGGGCAGAGCCCTGGGTCGATGGCCACCTGCTTTTGGGTAGGGCACTAATACAGGGTGCTGAGGCGGGAAGGTGAGGCCGAGCTGGGCGGCCCTGGGAACCCGGGAAGGAGGCGAGGCTGGAGTGGAAACGATTAGAATGAGAACAAACTGGCTCCTGAATAGGAGCTTTTATTCCTGCCGGAGAGGGCTTTGTTCCCCAAACACGTGACACACAAAAGCCTCTACTTGAATTCGGGAACCCTAATTGGTTCTCAGGTGGGGGAGGAGAGGGGTGTCCGGATTTAGGGATTCCTTAAAGGGACAATACTGTGGGGAGCTGAGCCCAGGGTTCCTCCCCATTGTCAGTGGGAGGGGGTGGCGTGGAGGGGACGGGATGGGTGGAGGAGAGGGGATGGAGTGCAGGGGAGGGGAGGGGATGGGGGGGGGGGGGGGGGAAGGGCGGGACCAGTGGGGGCGGGGCAGCTGTTAGAAGAGGAGGGGGAGGGGAGACGAAGGGAGAAGGGAAGAGGGAGAGAAGCACAGAGAGACTCAGAGGCCTGCAGCCCCCTGGGCCAGTGCTTGAGAAATAGTAGGCATGGATGGAGGGGAAGAAGGAAGGACGGAGGAAGGAAGGAAGTGAGGAAGGAGGGAAGGAAGGAAGGAGAGAAAGAAGGAAGGCAGGCAGGAAGGGAGAGAAAAAGGGGAGGAAAGGAGAAAGGAAGGAAGAAAGGAAGGAAAGAGAGAGAAAAGAAGGACGGGAGGGACAGAGGGAAGGAAGGGAGGAAGAAAAAGGAAGAAAAGAAGAAAGGATGGAAGGACAGAAGGAAAGAAGGAAGGAGCCTGGCACGGTAGCTCACACTTGTAATAGCAGCACTTTGGCAAGCAGTGATGGGCAGATCACTTGAGGTCAGGAGTTCAAGACCAGCCTGGCCAATATGGTGAAACCCCGTCTCTACTAAAAATACAAAAATTAGCCGGGTGTGGTGGCAGGTGCTTGTAATCCCAGCTACTCGGGAGATTGAGGCAGGAGAATTGCTTGAACCTGGGAGGCAGAGGTTCCAGTGGTTACAGTGAGCTGAGATGGTACCAGAGCAAAACTCTGTCTCTTTTTTTTGAGCCGGAGTCTCGCTCTGTCGCCCAGGCTGGAGTGCATTGGCATGATCTTGGCTCACTGCAACCGCTGCCTCCTGGGTTCAAGCAATTCTCCTGCTTCAGTCTCCCGAGTAGGTGTGATTACAGGTGCCCGCCACCACACCCAGCTAATGTGTGTATTTTTACTAGAGACGGAGTCTCTCCATGTTGGCCAGGTTGGTCTCGAACTCTCCTGACCTCACCTCAGGTGATCCACTCACTTTGGCCTCCCCAAGTACCTGGCCGAGACTCTGTCTCAAACAAAAAAAAAGAAGGACAGAGGAAGGAGAGAAGGAAGGGGAGGGAAGAGGAAAGAAGGAGGGAAGGAAGGAAAGGAGAGGGGGAGGAAGGAAGCAGACAAGGAAGGAAGGAACAAAGGAAGGAAGAGAGAGATGGAGGGAGGAAGTAAGAAAAAAGGATGGGAGGTAAGGAGAAGGAGAAGGAAAGGAAGGGAAGGAAGGCAGAAAAGGAGGGAGGGAAGAAAGGAAGGAGGAGGAAGAAGGGAAGGAAGGAGTTCTTAGGATATCCCTTAAGGCCCTTCCTCCCTCTCCAGCCTGGCCCATCCCACTCTCACTTTCCCTCCCAGTGCTCCAGCCACACTGGCTGCCTTTCGGTTCCTGAGATACCCCAAATTCAGTCCTACCTCAGGACCTTTGCACCTGCTCTCCCACCTACCTGGAATGCTTCCCACTTACCTGCTCCCCTCTTCCCATGGCAATCCTGCAGTTCAAGTATCACCTATGAGAGGAAGTCTTCCTAGACCCCCAGGCCTCTAGCCCATCACCCTGTTTTACTGTCCTCAGGCCCTTAACACTCACAGAAATTGATGGAAAATGGCGATTGTGCTCAGCTCCATCCCCTGCCCTCAGCACAATGCTTAATACACAGCAGAAGATCAAAAGATACCTGAGACTATCTGACTGGCTGAGTGGAAAGGGAGTAGTGGCTCCAATAATGCCCATCCTTTCCTGGCTCCAGAGCCATTGTTCTTAGGGTCAGCTAAGCTCAAGCCTCCCTTTGAAACTTTCTAGCTCTGTGGCCTTGGGCAAGTCACTTTGCCTCTGACTTCATTTTCCTTTTTAAAAAAGTATTATTATTATTTATTTATTTACTTATTTTGAAACAGAGTCTCATTCACTCTGTGGTCCAGGCTGGAGTGCAGTGGGTTTCCCGGGTTCAAGAGATTCTCCTGCCTCAGCCTCCCAACTAGCTGGGATTACAGGCATACGTCATCACACCTGAGTAATTTTTTTTTTTTTTTTGAGACCGAGTTTCACTATTGTTGACCTGGCTGAGTTCAATGGTGTGATCTCAGCTCACTGCAACCTCCGCCTCCTGGGTTCAAGTGATGCTCCTGCCTCAGCCTCCCAAGTGGCTGGGATTACAAGTATGCACCACCACGCTTGGCTGGTTTTTTTGTTTTTTGTTTTTTGTTTTTCCCATATTTTTAGTAGAGATGAGGTTTCTCCATGTTGGTCAGGCAGGTCACGAACTCCTGACCTCAGGTGATCCACCTGCCTCAGCTTCCCAAAGCGCTAGGATTACAGGTGTGAGTCACCGCGCCCGGCCTTTCTTTTTTTTTTAAACAGAGTCTCCCTCTGTTGCCCGGCTGGAGTGCAGTGGCACAATCTTGGCTCACTGCAACCTCCGACTTCCTGGTTCAAGTGATTCTCCTGTCTCAGCCTCCCAAATAGCTAGGATTACAGGCACGCGCCACCATGCCCAGCTGATTTTTGTATTTTTAGTAGAGATAAGGTTTCACCGTGTTGACCAGGATGGTCTCGGTCTCCTGACCTCGTGATCGGCCCGCCTCGGTCTCCCAAAGTTTTGGGATTACAGGTGTGAGCCGCTGCGCCTGGCCCTAATTTTTTTATATTTTTAGTAGAGATGGGGTTTCACCATGTTGGCCAGGCTGGTCTTGAACTCCTGACCTCAAGTGATCAGCTTGCCTTGCCCTCCCAAAGTTCTGTGATTACAGTCATGAGCCACCACGTCTGGCCTAAAAATTATTATTTTTTTATTTTAAAAAATTTTGTTTGTGGAGATGATGTCTCACCATTTTGCCCAGGCTGATCTTGCACTCCTGGGCTTAGGCCCCATCCTCCCACCTCAGCCTCCCAAAGTGTTGGTATTAGAGGCACAAGCCACCACGCTCAGCCTTAAAATTTTTAATATATATTTTTTTTGAAGAAATAGGGTCTTGCTACGTTACTCAGGCTGATCTCAAACTCCTGGCCTCAAGTGATCCTCCCACCTCAGTCTTCCAAAGTACTAGGATTATTGGCCGGGCGCTGTGACTCACACCTGTAATCACAGCACTTTGGGAGGCTGAGGTGGGCAGATGACCTGAGGTCAGGAGTTTGAGACCAGTCTGGCCAACGTGGCGAAGCCCCATCTCTACAAAAATACAAAAATTAGCTGGGCATGGTGGCAGGTGTCTGTAATCCCAGCTACTTAGGAGGCTGAGGCAGGAGAATCACTTGAACCCGGGAGGCAGAGGTTGCAGTGAGCCGAGATCGTGCCACTGCACTCCAGCCTGGGTGACAGAGCAAGACTGTGTCTCAAACAAACAAACAAAAAGCGGGGATTATAGGCATGAGTCACCGCACCTCTGGACCCCTTTTCTTTAAAAACCACAGAACCTACCTCACAAGGGCGTTTGACAGGATGGCAGAGAGAACAACGTAAGCACTGAGCAGGTGCATGATGGGGACCTGGGGAACATTAGCCATGCAGGTAGAAAGGCAGTGGGTATTTCTACAGAAGAGGAAGGACTCCCATTCCCTGAGCCCCAACTCTGTGGCAGATGCTCTCATACGGTATTTTAAGAAATACTTGTAAACAACTTTTGAAGCAGATTTTGATGGTCCCCATTTACAGAAGAGAAAACAGCCTCAGAGAGGTTAAGAGACTTCCTCCAGCTCACACAGCTAGTAAGCAGCAGAGCCAGGATCTGAACCTAGCTCTATCCTCTATCTCATCCCAAAGACTGTGTTCTGCCTACTCTGATCCAAGTGCCCTCTTGGACTTGCTGTGCAAGGAGGCTGTGGGAAAGGGAAGGAAGGGTTTAGGACCCTGAGGGACCTGCAAGGCTGGGGCTGTCCCTGTACCCTCCACTAGCACCCAGCCCTCATTATAGGAGTAGGTACAGTCCTGAGTTCTGGACCACGGGCTCCATGCTTCAGTGAGTTATTTTATTTTATTTATTTTTGTGACAAGTTTTTGCTCTGTCACCCAGCATGGAATGCAGTGGCAGGATCACAGTTTACTGAAGCCTCAGCCTCCCAGGCTCAAGCGATCTTCCCACCTCAGCCTCCCAAGTAGCTGGGACCACAAGTACATGCCACCACACCTGGATAATTTATTTTATTTTATTTTTATGTTTTGAGACAGAGTCTTGCTCTGTTGCCTGGGATGGAAAGCGGTGGGGCAATCTTGGCTTACTGCAACCTCCATCTCCCGGGTTCAAGCGATTCTCATGCCTCAGCCTCCTGAGTAGCTGGGATTACAGGCGTGTGCCACCATGCCTGGCTCATTTTTATATTGTTAGTAGAGACGAAGTTTGCCATGTTGGCCAGGCTGGTCTGAAACTCAAGTGATCCTCCCGCCTTTGCCTCCCAAAGTGCTGGGATTACAGGCATGAGCCACTGCGTCTGCGTCTGGCCCAGTTACTTATATTAGAAGTTTTTTTTTTTTTTGAGACAGAGTCTCGCTCTGTCGCCCAGGCTGGAGTGCAGTGGCGGAATCTCAGCTCACTGCAAGCTCCGCCTCCTGGGTTTACGCCATTCTCCTGTCTCAGCCTCCCCAGTAGCTGGGACTACAGGCGCCCACCACCTCGCCCGGCTAGTTTTTTGTATTTTTTAGTAGAGACGGGGTTTCACCATGTTAGCCAGGATGGTCTCGATCTCCTGACCTCGTGATCCGCCCGTCTCGGCCTCCCAAAGTGCTGGGATTACAGGCTTGAGCCACCGCGCCCAGCCAGAAGTTTTATTTGAGCATTTGAGCACCTATTCTGTGCCGAGCACTGGCATAAGCTGTGAACAGGCCATATCTATCCTAGTTGTGCGCTAATAGGGCTTTGGAGGGTGCAAACAGGAGGCCCGGTTAAATCCCCCGTGAGAGCAGCCTTTTCGCCGCAGCCTGCGGTGAAGCACTATGGCAGCACCCACACCTGCCGGGACTGAAGGTATTGTCGGGCCCTCTCCCACTCCCAACTCCAGCCAGGGCCCTGTGTACAGGGCCCTTTAAGTAGTCTGTGTCCTCCCTAATTAACCAGCTAAAGAAAGAGCTGGCTTGAAATGGGATTGTGCAGACCCAGCTTTGGGACCCGAGGACGCCGGATCGGGGATTGTTATGCTAATCGCCTGAGATCAGCAGTTCCCGTGCCCTTCAGATGGCAGGTAGAGAGGCCGGGCTCTGCTCAGCGGCTGTGGCTACAGGAGGCCAGGCTTTTCCTCCAGCTTCCGGCTTCCTCCGTTCCCCTCCTTACCCCGTCAGACTTGCCCTGCCTGTTCTCCCACCTGCCCGTTGGCTGGAAGGCTTGGCGTCTCCTACAAATGTCCAGGCCAGCTCCTCCCACCCTCCAAAGAGAAACCTGCTTGCCTTCAAGCTGGGCGCTAATTGGGGACGCAGAGGCAGGAAGGAGAAGGTACCCAGCTCCTCCTCCTGTCTAACCCATTCTCATCTCCAGGCATGAGAGCCTCATTGATCCCTCCTGCCCCCTTGGGCTCTGGAAAACACACTAGGTGATGCCTTTGCCACTTACTAACTATACCATCTTGGGCAAGTGACTGCCTCTCAGAACCTCAGTTTCCTAATCTGCAAAATAGGTTGATAATAACAGTAGCTACCTCAAAGGGTTGAAATGAGACTAGAATGAGAACAGGCATCTAACATAGCCAGTTCAATTGCTACTGCCCATCGAGCACTGGATAATAGCTCCCTGTGTAGGGCACCCACTGTGTGTCAGCCCTATGCTGTATCCTTATTTATTTATTTATTTATTTTTTTGAGACAGGGTCTCATTATGTTGCCCAGGCTGATCTCGATCTCCTGGACTCAAGCAACTCTCCTGTGTGCCACCATGGCTGGCCCTTCTATAAGGTGTTACCCAATTTTGTTCCTTCCCTCCCTCCCTCCCTCCCTCCTTTCTTTCTTTCTTTTTTCTTTTCTTTTTTTTTTTTTTTTTTTTGAGACGGAGTCTCGCCCTGTCGCCTGGGCTGGAGTGCAGTGGCCGGATCTCAGCTCACTGCAAGCTCCGCCTCCTGGGTTTACGCCATTCTCCTGCCTCAGCCTCCCGAGTAGCTGGGACTACAGGCATCAGCCACCTTGCCCGGCTAGCTTTTTGTATTTTTTAGTAGAGACGGGGTTTCACCGTGTTAGCCAGGATGGTCTCGAACTCCTGACCTCGTGATCCGCCCGTCTCAGCCTCCCAAAGTGCTGGGATTACAGGCTTGAGCCACCACGCCCAGCCTCTTTTTTATTTCTTTCTACAGTCTCACGTTCTCACCCAGGCTAGAGTGCAGTGGCATGATCTCGGCTCACTGCAACCTCTGCCGCCTGGGTTCAGGCAATTCTCCTGCCTCAGCCTCCCAAGTAGCTGGGATTAAGGCACCTGCCACCACACCTGACTAGTTTTTGTAATTTTAGTAGAGACAGGGTTTCACTATCTTGGCCAGGCTAGTCTTGAATTCCTGACTTCATGATCCACCCTCCTCAGCCTCCCAAAGTGCTAGGATTACAGGCGTGAGCCACCACCCCTGGCCCATTTTGCATTTTCAACCACTCTGTGAGATAATTAACATTATCACCCCCCATTGCACAGATGAAGAAACTGAGGCCCAGAGGGACTGACGCACTTGCTCAAGATCTACCCCCAAGCCAGTCTGTTCTTTTAACGTCTCTTCTGCAGTTTGGTATGTGACCATTGACGGTGCAAAAGGTGAGCTTGGTCAATACAAAGATGTTCCCAGAAACGTGTCATCGTTATATATTTAACGTGCAGGAGAAAAAAATATTAAAATAGCATTTTAAGCCTATGAGTTCACAAATAGTATTGCTTAGGTTAAATATATTTAAGTTCATACAGTGACCAGTGCAAGTATGGTCACAGCGGCTTTATTCATAATAGCAAAAACTGGAGGCCGGGTGCGGTGGCTCACGGCTGTAATCCCAGCACTTTGGGAGGCCCAGGCAGGCGGATCATGAGGTCAGGAGATCGAGACCATCCTGGCTAACACGGTGAAACCCCGTCTCTACTAAAAATACAAAAAATTAGCCGGGCGTGGTGGCGGGCGTCTGTAGTCCCAGATACTCAGGAGGCTGAGGCAGGAGAATGGTGTGAACCCGGGAGGCGGAGCTTGCAGTGAGCCAAGATCACGCCACTGAACTCCAGCCTGGGCGACAGAGCCAGACTCCGTCTCAAAAAACAAAAAAACAAAACAAAAAAAACAAAACAAAAAACTGGAAACAACCAAGACACCCATCAACAAGATAATAGAGGAACAAACCATGGAACAGCCTTAGAATGGAAATACTCAGCCAGCAACGAAAGGGAACAAATGCCTAGTCAATCCACAATGGGGACAAATGCCACAGACTTTTTTTTTCTTTTTCTTTTTTTGAGTTGAAATCTCACTCTGTAGCCCAGGCTGGAGTGCAGTGGCGCGATCTTGGCTCACTGCAAGCTCTGCCTCCCGGATTCAAGTGATTCTCCTATCTCAGCCTCCCAAATAACTGGGATTACAGGCACCTGCCACCATGCCTGGCTAATTTTTGTATTTTTGTAGAGTTGGGGTTTCGCCATGTTGGCCAGGCTGGTCTCACACTCCTGACCTCAGGTGATCCTGATCTGCCCACCTGGGCCTCCCAAAGTGCTGGGATTACAGGCATGAGCCACCGTGCCCATCCTCACAAACATAACATTGAGGGAAAGAAGCTAGACTCTAGTGTACACATTATACTATACAATTCCATTGATATGAAGTTCAAGAATAGCTAAAGCAAATCTGTGGTTGCCAGTGGGGAGGTGGATACTGCTCAACTGCTCAGGGATCCCAGGGCACCTTCTGGGGTGATGGGAATATTCTATCACTCTCTCTCTTTTTTTTTTTTTTTTTTTTGCGATGGAGTCTTGCTCTGTCACCCAGGCTGGAGTACAATGGTACCACTTGGGTTCACTGAAACCTCTGCTTCTCAGGTTCAAGTAATTCTCCTGCCTCAGCCTCCTGAGTAACTGGAATTACAGGCGTACACCACCACACCTGGCTAATTTTTGTATTTTTAGTAGAAAGGGGGTTTCACCTTGTTGGCCAGGCTGCTCTCGAACTCCTGACTTCAAGTGATTCACCCACCTCAGCCTCCCAAAGTGCTGGGATTACAGGCATGAGCCACCACACCTGGCTGGGAATATTCTATATCTTGATGTGGGTGCGGTCACATGAGTGTCCTTGTAGGCAAAATGCATCAACAGGTACATTTCATATTTGTTCAAGTTAATGTATTTGCACTATGCGTCAATAAAGCACTGTTAATAGGTTAAAGGAGTTTTTTGTTTTGTTTTGTAGAGATGGGATCTCACTTTGTTGCCCAAGCTGATCTTGAACTCCTAGCTTCAAGTGATCCTCCCATCTCAGCTTCCCAAAATGCTGAGATTACAGGTTTGAGCCATTGAGCTCGGCCAGGTTAAGTTTTTTTTTTAAATAAATTTATTTAAAGAAAAATTGTATCTAAAGAGCAGTTCGGGGTATGCAGATATGGCCAAAAAATAAAAATAAAAAACAAAAAGCAAGCAAATACAATTTCAACCACTGAAGTTGAGGGTAATATAAGTGCTAGGCAATGGAGATGTATTCAGCTTCCCCCTCAAAGTGTGCCAGAGGACGCCTAGTTAAGTTGAAATTTCAGAAATTTCAGATGATCAACAAATACTTTTTAAGTGTAAGTATGTCCCATGCAATATTTGGGACATACTTATACTTTTTTTTTGCTTTTGTTTGTTATTTATCAGAAATTCACATTTAACTGGAGGTCCTGTATTTTTATTTGCTAAGTCTGGCCACCCTGCCCTCCTGGGATCCCACCCCGTCTCGCAGCCCGGTGCCCACCACAGGCGGGTGCACCCTGCGCGGTGCAGTCACGCCGGGCGCAGCCTGGCAACGCGGCCACAAAGGGAGCCCGGGAGGCGGAATCTTTCCACATGCCTGATCAATGGGGGCGCGGAGACGGCGGCGCAAACAGGCCTGAGACAGCCGCACAAAGAGGAGGCCCCTCGGCCTCTCCCGCCTTCCATTGATCCAGGTCCTTTGTGGCTCGGACAACGGGGGCGCGGGAGGCGCCTTGCGGGGACTTGGCCCATTCTCATTAGAGGGAGAAGGCCCGCGAGGACCCTCGTCCCGCCAGCCCTCCCCACCGGTTCCTCCTCCGGTGGGCTCCAGGCCTCAGGTCTGGGGCTGTCCAAATCTATCAGGGGAACTGGGCAGGGCACAGGGTGGGGTCGGGCCAGGCTAGGAAGGTCTGGAGCCTACCTGTGGGGGCCAGCCACCCAGCCCCCGCCTCCTGAGGATCCCCCAGTCTCCTCTGGCAGGCCCTCTCTGTCCCCTTGGTTACAGGCAGGTTTTGCACAGTCTCTATTTTTTTATTTATTGAGCAAATATTTATTGAGCGTTTGTTCCAAGCTGTTCCCACTCCCTCCTGCGCCCATGGCCACTTAAACTAGCCAATTCCTCCTCCAAGTATCACCTCTCTGGGAAAGCACCTCTCAGCCCTCTCCCACCTCAGGTTGGGTAGCAAACCCCCACTACACATACACACACCCCGTGTGCCTCTTCCCACCTCCTTGCTCTTCAATCATGCTAAGAATGGCTAACAATTACGGAGTACTTACTATGGCTGCCATGCTAAACATTTGATTGCTGTCTCCTTTAATTCTCATAACACCCCCCTAGATTGGAGCTACTATGATCTCCATTTTCCAGAGGTGGAAACTGAGGTTTGGCATGCTAAAATGGGCACCCAAAGCCTTGCAGCAAGCGGTAGAGTGGAGATTTGAATGCAGGCGATGCATTGCAGAGTTTGAGATCTTCACATCCCAAGTTCCAGGCTCTATGCAGGATTCATTGCTGTGGACCAGTAATGAACTGTTTACTCCATCAGCACATTTACCCACTATACTGTGTCTATTTGGCCCTTTCCTTCTGCGTTCCCCCCAGATTGATTGGTCTGTGACCGCAGCACCCAGCACAGAGAAGGTGCCCAGGGTATACTATTGGGTTTAAGAATTTTGGCTGGGGGCGGTGGCTCACGCCTGTCATCCCAACACTTTGGGAGGCCGAGGCAGGCAGATCACCTGAGGTCAGGAGTTCGAGACCAGCCTGGCCAACATGATGAAACCCCGTCTTTACTGAAAATACAAAATATGGTGATACAGATGTGGTGATAGTCGTCTGTAATACCAGCTACTTGGGAGGCTGAGACAGGAGAATCTCTTGAACCCGGGAGGCAGAGATTGCAGTGAGCCGAGATTGTGCTGCCACACTCCAGCCTGGACAACAGAGTCAGACTCCATCTCAAAAAAAAAGAAAGAAAGAAAGAAAGAAAAAACAACAACAAAAAAGAATGTTGCTAGGCCCTTGGGGTGGGAAGTGAGGGGAGGACCTAAAGATGAATCTGTTACAGTCTCTGCCCACAAATGAGCTTGAAATCAGACACCGGAATAATGTAAGAAGGGTTGCAGAGCTCTGGAGTCTGGTGTACCTTCCCCACCCCCTTGAAAAGATCAACTTCATTGAGGTATAATTTACCTGCAGGAAAATGCACCCATTTTAAGTGTCCAGTTCGATGAACATTGACAAACGCATACACCCATGTAACTAGTATCAATGTCAGATGTAAAACATTTCCATCTTCTCAAATAGGTTCCTCAGGCTCTTTGCAGTGGATGCCCCGCCCCTGTCCCACACAACCCTGATCTGCTTTCTGTCACTATAAGTTAGTTTGCATTTTCTAGAGTTTCATATAAATGAAATCATACAATGTATACTTGTTTGCATCTGGCTTTTTTTCGCTCACCATGCTAATGTGGTGACTCATCCATACTGTGGAGTGACCTTGCAGTTCTAAATCCTCTCTCTGCTTGTGACCTCTTTGAGTTTCACCCTCTTCATCTGTAAGACAGGGGTGGATTCTGTGAAATTTTGTTAAGAGAATGTCTGCAGAGTGCACAGGACCTGCAGTCATTTGGCATGCAATAAATGCTCTTGATTAGTGTAACCTTCCTGCTAGACTGTAAGCTCCATGAAGACAGGTACCTTGGCCATTTTGTTCACCACTCTCCACTAACTGCAGTGGCTACTGTTTATTTTAGATGGTGAATAGGAGCTCGGAGACCTACAGCAAACTTGCACAAGATCACACAGCTAGTAAGAGGCAGAGTTGGGATTTGAACCCAGGCAACCTAGTTCTAGAGTCCTTACTTTATAAATTTTTTTGAAACAGGGTCTCACTGTGTTACCCAGACTGGAGAGGGTGGCACGATCTTGGCTCACTGCAGCCTCTGCCTCCCAGGCTCAAGCGATCCTATCATCTCAGCCTCCCAAGCAGTTGGGTACCCACCACCATGCCCAGCTAATTTTTGTATTTTTTGTAGGGACAGGGTCTCACTATGTTGCCCAGGCTGGTCTTGAACTCCTGGACTCAAGCAATCCACTCACCTCAGCTTCCCAAAGTGCTGGATTATAGGCGTGAGCCACCACACTGCACCCGGCCTCTTTTTTATTTTATTTATTTATTTATTTTGAGACAGAGTCACACTCTGTTGCCCATCTTGGCTCACTAAAACTTTCGCCTCCTGGGTTCAAGCAATTCTCATGCCTCACTTTCCCAAGTAGCTGGGACTACAGGCACCCTCCACCATGCCTGGCTAATTTTTGTAGTTTTAGTAGAGACGGGGTTTCACCATGTTGCCCAAGCTGGTCTTGAACTCCTGAACTCAAGTGATCTGCGCACCTCAGCCTCCCAAAGTTCTGGGATTATAGGCATGAGCCACCATAGCTGAGCTCTTTTATTATTATTATTACGGTATTATGTATGGGCTCCTTATCTTAATCACTGTACTAAACTGCCTCACAATCATTGTTCTGTCTAACAATCTCCCCGAATCTTCTCTTCTTGTCACCTTCACCCTTTACTGACCACTCTATGGAGGGAGCATAATATATTTAAAAAAAAACCTCTACAACTACTAATATATATTTTTAGTTTATGTGTGAGGCAGTATTCTAAGCACTTTACATTTATTAACTCGTGTAACTCCTCAGTAATCCTGTAAGGTAGGTGTTGGGCATCTCCCCATTTTACAGATGAATGAGGAAATTGTAGTGTGACTGAGAGGCTGTGTTTTTGGAGTCAAGACATCTTCCTTTTTAAAAAAAGTGATACATAATAATTGTACATATTTTGGGGGCACATCTGGTATTTTGATACATACATGCAATGTGTAATGATCAAATCAGGATAACTGGGACACCCATCAACCGAAATATTCACCCCTTTTTCATGTTGGGAGCATCCCAGTTCCTCTCCTCCAGCAATTTTTTTTTTTTTGAGATGGAATCTCACTCTGTGGCCCAGGCCGGCGTGCAGTGGCGCAATCTCGGCTTACTGCAACATCCACCTCCCAGGTTCATGTGATTCTCCTGCCTCAGCCTCCCAAGTAGCTGGGATTACAGGCACCTGCCACCACACCCAGCTAATTTTTGTGTGTTTTTAGTAGAGGCGGGGTTTTTTGCCCTGTTGAACAGGCTGGTCTCAAACTCCTGACCTCATGTGATCTGCCCACCTCAGCCTCCCAAAGTGTTGGGATTACAGGCGTGAGTCACCACTCCCAGTCAAGCAATTTTGAACTCTATGACAAATTATTAACTCTAGTCTTTCTACTGTACTGTAGAACGCTGGATCTTATTCTTTCTCAATGTATTTTTGAAGGACAGTTTCCTTTTGAAGCCCAGCTTTGTCATGCTTTCCATGGGACTCGAGCAAATCTCTTCCCCTGACGGCCCCGTGCATTCCTCTTGCCAGGACGTCCCCAGAGCCCCTTCCTTGACCTGACGTTTTTTTCTGGGCGCTTCTCTCTGACCCCTCGGCAGGGTTTTCTCTTCCTCTTCTAAGTTTCTTTCCCCAGTCCCTTCCTGGGCCTTAGCAGGCCAAGGCTACAATTTCAAAAGGAGTTGAGTTTCTTCTGGAAAGGGGCTGGGACCGAACCCCTCCCCTCCATGGTCTTTTCCCATAAATGCCCCCTGTGTGCAGCGCCCAGGGGCCCCAGGGAGCCCAGGGAGCCTGGCCGGCTGATCTGTAATTAGAAACTTTTCTGCCTTCACGACAGGAGGAGGGAGGGCCCCGGTCTGGCCCAGTCATTTTGTTTGTCATGAATTATTCAGGAGATGGGAAGTGGCGTGAAGCCGGCCCCTCTGCTGACCAAAGCCCTGCCCAAGGCAGCCCGACCTACCCAGCTCTGCCCCTTTCACCGTTTCAGACCCAGAGAATAAACAAACCATGTGCCAGGCACGTTTGCGGAAGGCGTTGTCATCAGACTCGGTGAGGGAGCATGTTCTTCAGCTGAGGGGGGTGACAGGGACTTATCCAAGGTCACAAGTCTAGGAAGAGGACGGCTGAGCTGGGACTCAAACCCAGGAACACAACGCGAGGTTCCGTGCTCATTTTGCGCTATTATAGATGCTGGACAGGGGAGGAGGGGAGGAGATCCCACCAGACTGGCTAGGAAAAGATAAAAGATGTTTCCTTTCTCCCCTTGCCTTGCTCTTGCTAAGTCTGGGGGATGGAGAAGTGGGATAATATGGAAAGGACAGAACTAACCTCATGGAGATGAGCTGAGTGACAAGCAAGAATTATTATTGTTATTATTATTATTACAGACAGGATCTTGCTCTGTTGCCCAGGCTGGCGTGATCTTGGCTCAATGCAGCTTTGACTTCCCTGGCTCAAGAGATCCTCCCATCTCAGCCTCCTAGGGACCTGGGACTACAGGTGCACACCACCATGCCCAGCTAATTTTTTGTATTTTTTGTAGAGATGAGGACTCACTATGTTGCCCAGGTTGGTCTTGAACTCCTGAGCTCAAGTGATCCTCCTGCCTCAGCCTCCCAAAGTGCTGGGATTACAGGCATGAGCCACTACACCCAGCCAAGCAGGCATTATTTTGCCTGCAATATTTAATAGAATCCTCACTAACCTCTGAGGAAGGCGTTATTATGCCCATTTTACGGATGCAGAGACAGACAAAGATCTTGTTGGTTTTTTTTTTAGATGGAGTTTTGCTCTTGTTGCCTGGGCTGGAGTGCAATGGCGCGATCTTGGCTCACTGCAACCTCCACCTCCTGGGTTCAAGCGATTATCTTGCCTCAGCCTCCCGAGTAGCTGGGATTACAGGCACGCACCACCACAGCCTGCTAATTTTTGTATTTTTAGTAAAGACGAGGTTTCGCCATGTTGGCCAGGCTGGTCTCAAACTCCTGACCTCAGGTGATCTACCCACGTCGGCCTCCCAAAGTGCTGGGATTACAGGCGTGAACCACCACACCCGGCCACAAAGATCTTAAAGGAGTTTATTCAAGACACATAACAGCTGGTTAACAGCAGGTCAGGGGCTCAACCTGGCACTTCTCTGTGTTGCCCTCTTTCTCCTCCACTCCTGTGGGTAGGGAAGCAGGGCTACCAAGGAGTCTCAGCTCCTGAGTCCATAATGATCCTTGGATCAGACGTGCCTTGCTGTCACACCTCTCAGTGTCCAGGCGCTGCTGCAGTACAAACCCTCATGAGTATCTGGATGATATCTGCCATCCCACATTGGTTAACCTTTCGGGATGTTCCTTTAGAAGGCTCAGGGCTTCCTCATTGGCACAGAGCCGGCAATTCTGAGAGATAGATTAGCTCTAACTGTAGTTCCCGGAGAAACTAAAGCACAGAATTTGGAAAGGATGGCCTCGCTCCACTTCTTACTCTCTGTGTAAACTTGGGCCAATTCCTTAACCTTTGTGTCAATTTGCCCATTGACAAAGTGAGATGAAGATAAGAAATAAAGATGGCCAGGCGTGGTGGTCATGCCTGTAATCCCAGCACTTTGGGAGGCCGAGGTAGGCAGTTGCCTGAGCTCAGGAATTGGAGACCAGCCTGAGCAACATGGTGAAGCCCCATCTCTAGTAAAAATACAAGAAAATTATTCCTGATGACAGCCTCTCATTAAGTTTGGTTAACAGAGAGGCAGCAGCTACCAGATGGTGAACATGTGTCTTCTGGAAACAGCATCCCAGTTTTCCCTGGGGAACTCTCCCTCCCCCAATATCAGTTCCCGTATCTTGGATGGAACTTTTTCTGCCCACCTGTGGCTCCAGAGTTGGCCCTGGGACCCAGCCTGGTCACAGGATTGGTTGAAGAACAGGCATATGACCCAATGGGAGTCAATCAGTGGGAGACTTGAGATTTTTGCTAGAGAGAGGCAGCCTTTTTTTTTTTTGAGATGGAGTCTTGTTCTGTCCCCCAGGCTAGAGTGCAGTGGCACGATCTCCACTCACTGCAAGCTCTGCCCCTGGGTTCATGCCATTCTCCTGCCTCAGCCTCCCAAGTAGCTGAGATTACAGGTGCGTGCCACCATGCCTGGCTAATTTTTTTGTATTTTAATAGAGACAGGGTTTCACCATGTTTGCCAGGATGGTCTCGGTCTCCTGACCTCATGATCTGCCTGCCTCGGCCTCCCAAAGTGCTGGGATTACAGGCGTGAGCCACCGTGCCAGGCCTCAGAGAGGTACTCTTTTTTAACCAACAGGAAAAAGTATGGGTGGAGCTCCTGAGAGCCTTCTTGTAACCCTGGGGAGGAGCGTGTCTGTCTGAGATTGAAGCCACAGAAGAAAGCAGAGCCAAGACATGCCAAGGACATGAACTGGAATCTTTGAACTCCTTGATCCAGTTGTAAGTCAGTAAATAATAATAATTATTATGATTCTTTGCTTTGTTTGCATCAGTGCGTTGATTTTTCTGTCATTTACAACCAAGAATGCTGAGGAAACTTGCCAACAATGTGCCAATGTGCCAATGTATGCACTCTCTCTCTCTATATATATATATATTTTTTGTTGTTGTTGAGATGGAGTCTTGCTGTGTTGCCCCGGCCAGAGTGCAGTGGCTGATCTTGGCTCACTGCAACCTCCATCTCCTGGGTTCAAGCGATTCTCCTGTCCAGCCTCCTGAGTAGCGGAGACTACAGGGCACAGCACCACGCCCAGCTAATTTTTGTATTTCTAGTAGAGACAAAGTTTCACCATATTGGTCAGGCTGGTCTCGAAGTCCTGACCTCAGGTGATCTACCTGCCTCAGCCTCCCGGAGTGTTGGGATTATGGGATCATAGGCGTGAGCCACTACACCTGGCCTTTCTCTCTCTCTCTCTCTATATATATATGTGTGTGTGTGTGTGTGTGTGTGTATAAAAGCCGGGCACAGTGGCTCACATCTATAATCCCAGCACTTTGGGAGGCTGAGGCAGGTGGATCACGAGGTCAGTAGTTCGAGACCAGCCTGGACAATATGGTGAACCCCTGTCTCTGCTAAAAATACAAAAACTAGCTGGGTGCAGTGACGTGAGCCTATAGTCCCAGCTACTCAGGAGGCTGAGACAGGAGAATCGCTTGAACCCGGGAGGTGGAGGTTACAGTGAACCGAGATCGCGCCACGGCACTCCAGCCTGAGTGACAGAGTGAGACTCCGTATCTATGAAACAAAGCAAAACAAAACAATATATGTATATTTTGTTTTGTTTTGTAGTGACAGGGTCTCGCTATGTTGCCCAGGCTGATCTTCAACACCTGCCCTCAAGCGATCCTCCCACCTCGGCCTCCCAAAGTATAGATGTGAGCCACTGTGCCCAGCCACACATCTTTCTCTCTCTCCACATATATATATGGGGGTGCACACCTGTAATTTCAGCACTTTGGGAGGCTGAGGGAGGAGGATCACTTGAGCCCAGGAGTTTGTGGCCAGCCTGGGCAACATAGTGAGATCCCATCTCTATTTCTTTAAAATCAAACAAAAAATAAATAAAATGGGGCCAGGTGTGGTGGCTCACACCTATAATATATATATACACACACACACATATGTATATATAGCATATATAGTATAAATATATGTGTGTATATGTGCATATATATGTAGTAAATATATGTGTGTATATATGCATATATATACACACATATATATACACACACATATATCTATCTTTGATTAAAATAACAATATATGCTGAAGAGTCACTTCTAATTATTACTTTTGTTTTACAAACTTAGATCAAGAGAGAATGTGGAGTAAGGCCTTGAGATTCACAACAACACCTAGGTGCAAATGAAGGGCCTTTACTCACTGGCCTTATACTGTCATGAAGTCACAGACTTAGAGTCATGGCTTGGCTTTAACTATGGTTTTCCTTTCTGCTTTCAGGAAAACATTTAATTTCCACCCTGGGCGTAGTCTATGCCCAGCTTCCTTGTAGTGCGCTGTTTCTGTCTGCCTTTTGTCTGTGTGCTGGTGGTGTCAGAGCCAGTAACTATCTGTTTACAGTTTCAGACAGTAGCATTAATTGCCTTTTGAACCTCCCATTTTCCTCCAAGAACTCCCTGCCCAACTGTCTCAACTGTCTCCCTGGCGTTTCTTTCTGTGTAGAAATGTCTATTTTTTTTTTCCTGTAAAATCTGACCACCTGCAAATCCCTACATATTCTCTTATGAGTAGGCAACATGAGAGAAAGACATGTAGGCAGCAAATATCTGCACAGATCAGAGCTTACAGGACGAAGCTTCTAGGCCAAACAACAAGGCAGCTGTGGGGTGGCAGATAGAGCACTGGAATTGGAGGCAGACCAGCGAGTGAAATCTGGTTTTACTTACTTGCTCTGTGACCTGGGACAAGTTACGTCATACTGCTGAGCCTCAGTCTCCTCATCTATAAAATGGGCACAGACTGGGTGCAGTAGTGCACACCTGTAATTCCAGCACTTTGGGAGGCTGAGGCAGGAGGATCACTTGAGCCCAGAACTTTGAGACTAGCCTAGGCAACACAGCGAGATCCCATCTCTATTTCTTTAAAACAAAACAAAAAATAAAATGGGGCTAAACATGGTGGCTTATGCCTGTAATCCCAGCACTTTGGGAGGCTGAGGTGGGTGGATTGCCTGAGGTCAGGAGTTCGAGACCAGCCTGGCCAACATGGTGAAACTCTGTCTCTACTAAAAATACAAAAATTAACTGGGCATGGTGGTGCACACCTGTAATCCCAGCTACTTGGGAGTCTGAGGCAGGAGAATCGCTTGAACCTGGGAGGTGGAGGTTGCAGTGAGCTGAGATCTGCCATTGCACTCCAGCCTGGACAACAAGAGTGAAACTCTGTCTTGAAAAGAAAAGAAAATAGTACCTGTTTCACAAGATTGGATAATTTACCCGTTTGACAAAGGCACTTTCTTCTAGAAAAGCATGTTTCTCTGCCCTTTACTTGTCTAGTACGGGTTCAAAATAGTAATAAAACTAACATCTATTGAGCACTGAGTATGGGCTCAGCATTATTTCAGCCTTATGACAAATCCTTCAGGGGGCCAGCCACTGTGGCTGACACCTATAATCCCAATACTTTGGGAGTCTGAGGTGGGAGGATCACTTGAACCCAGGGGTTCGAGACCAACCTGGGCAACCTAGGGAGACCCCGTCTCTATTAAAAAAATAAATAAAATAAAAATAAATTTAAAATACCAAACCCTTCAAAGTTGTTGCTATTATAATACTCTCACTTCACAGGGATGGAAGTAGAGGATCTGAGAGTAAGTTGCTGAAATCACACAGCTAAGCGGCAAAGCTGGGATTTGAACCCAACAGTTTCACTTTACAGCTTACTCTTAACCAGGACCATATGGCCTCCACTGTGGTAGTAGATATTGACCACCCACATTGGAGGCCAGATAGGGCTAAAAGCTGTGGGTGCTGCCTCCTAGGGAAAACCACATTGTTCTCCGACTTCCCAGGCCCATATGCCAACTAGACTTCATAAAGAGCTGATTTTTTTTTTTTTTTGGAGAAGGAGTCTCGCTCTGTCTTGCAGACTGGAGTGCAATAGCGTAATCTTGGCCCACTGCAACCTCTGTCTGCCGGGTTCAAGCAGTTCTCCTGTCTCAGCCTCCTGAGTAACTAGGATTACAGGCTTGCACCACCGTGCTCGGCTAATTTTTTGTAATTTTAGTAGAGACAGGGTTTCACCATGCTGGCAAGGCTGGTCTCTAACTCCTGACCTCGTGATCCGCCTGCCTCAGCCTCCCAAAGTGCTGGGATTACAGGCGTGAACCACTGCACCCAGCAAGAGCTAATGTTTTATTTTGTTATTTTTTATAGAGACAAGGTCTTGCTCTGTCACCCTGGCTGGAGTGTAGTGTAGTGGTGTGATCATAGCTCACTGTAGCCTTAAACTTTTGGGCTTAAGTGATCCTCCTGCCTCAGCCTCTCAAAGTGCTGGGATTACAAGTGTAAGCCATCGTGCCTGGCCAGCTTGATGAGGTTTGTTTGTTCATTTGTTTGTTTGTTTGTTTTTGAGACAGAATCCAGTTCTGTTGCCCAGACTGGAGTGCAGTGGCGTGATCTCAGCTCACTGCAACCTCCGCCTCCCGGGTTCAAGCAATTCTCCCTCAGCCTCCCAAGTAGCTGGGACTATAGGCGTGTGCCGCTATGCCCAGCTAATTTTTGTATTTTTAGTAGAGACGGGGTTTTGCCTTGTTAGCCAGGCTGGTCCCAAACTCCTGACCGTAAGTGATCCACCCACCTCGGCCTCCCAAAGTGCTAGGATTACAGGTGTGAGCCACCGCCTCTGGCCCAGCTTGATGTTTTAAGAGTCCAGACCCTAACTACTCTTGGGAGATATGGTGGGAATAAGAAAGTGGCAGCTGGGCTTTGGAATTCAAACCCTGGCCCATCCTGGACACTCATGCCTCCTGTGTACCAAGGGGAAGTTGGAGAAACCAAGGAGACAGGTCCTGTGGGAGCCTGGACAGGGGAATCCATGGGCACATATATCTCTACATGCTTGGCCACCATGATGTCAGCAGAGCACTGGTTAACGCATGCATGCACCCACGCCGTCAGGCTCTCAGTGAACACAAGTACACATGTGCATATCTGTGGCTCCACAAATACGCACATCCCTCACTCACACACTCACAGGTCCACCCACCCTTCACTGAATTCCTGGATTTTGTCAGGACCGCATTAGGGTCAGGCGCGGTGGCTCACACCTGGTAATCCCAGAACTTTGGGAGGCCAAGGCAGGCAGATCACTTGAGGTCAGGAGTTTGAGACCAGCCTGGCCAACATGGTGAAACCCCATCTCTACTAAAAAAAAAAAAAAAAAAAAAAAAAGAAAGGAAGGAAGGAAGGAGACAAAAAGAAAAAAAGAAAAGGAAGGAAGCTGGATTGGGCAGAGGGAAGAGTTGTACTGTAATGCAGTCTCAATGGAGGCCTCGGCCAGTCCCATCGAGAGTTCTGAAGCTGAGATGGCCCATCAGACTTGTTCTGAGTTGAGATGAGGAGGCTGAGTATTTATACCTGTGCCGAACAAGCCAAGGATATGAGTTGCACTGGGAAAGGGACGTGACTTCAGAGTGATGACTCCCTTCAGTGTGACCAAACCACAGAGGGACTCAGCTGTGAGCTGTCAGCAACCAACAACTCCAGCAGCTAGAGGAATGCACGGATTCTAAAGGGGCATCATGGCTGGACCCTTTAAATTATACAGTTGGTGAGTGGTGGGGGCATTTTTCCTCCTCTCATCTCTGGACTCCAAATAAAGACCCCTGAAAACAGCAAATCAAGGAACAGGAACCTGAACTTTCCCTGACTTGGGCCCCACACCAAGCTGTTTGCTCTTGCTTCTGTATTTCAGGGCATCTTGTTCAAACCTCAGTATTTCATTTAGCACATTCTTTGAATAATAGCAATAAGTGATGTGGCCCGGCAAGGTGGCTCACACCTGTAATACCAGCACTTTGGGAGGTCAACGAGGGTGGATCACTTGAGCCCAGGATTTCGAGACCAGCCTGGGCAACATAGCAAAACCTCATCTATACAAAAAATAGAAAAATTAGCCTGATGTGGTGATGTATGCCAGTCGTCTCAGTTACTCAGGAGGCTGAGGTTGGGGGATTGCTTGAGCCCAGGAGGTGGAGGTTGCAGTGAGCTGAGATCATACCACTGTACTCCAACCTGGGCGACAGAGTGAGACTCCATCTCAAAAGATAAATGAAGAAATAAAAATAGAGTGGGAACTCAGGGCAGGGCATTTGGTCCTCTTTCACCTTTCCAGGCCAGCCAATTCCCAGTTCCCTTCTTGGGGGCATCACCTCCCTCTCCACTGCTTTTTTTTTTTTTTTTTTTGAGACGGAGTCTCGCTCTATCGCCCAGGCTGGAGTGCAGTGGCCAGATCTTGGCTCACTGCAAGCTCCGCCTCCCGGGTTTACGCCATTCTCCTGCCTCAGCCTCCCGAGTAGCTGGGACTACAGGCGCCCGCCACCTCACCTGGCTAGTTTTTTGTATTTTTTAGTAGAGACGGAGTTTCACCAGGTTAGCCAGGATGGTCTCGATCTCCTGACCTCGTGATCCGTCCATCTCGGCCTCCCAAAGTGCTGGGATTACAGGCCTGAGCCACTGAGCCCGGCCTCCACTGCTTTTTTTGCTGCCTTTCCCCAGTATTCTTTTTCTTCAGGAATTTTCCTTCCCTTCTCTCTCCTCTTTTCTGTTGCTCTCAATGCTTCATGTTCTTCCCCATAGACTGGCCGTGGCTGAACATGCACTGGGGTTGCCCGACTTCCTCCCTGTCTGGGCATGTGAGTGCTTAACTGCTTTTTCTTTTTCTTTTTCTTTTTTTTTTTTGAGACAGAGTCTTCTCTGTCGCCAGGCTGGAGTGCAGTGGCGTGATCTCCGCTCACTGCAACCTCCGCCTCCTGGGTTCAAGCGATTCTCCTGCCTCAGCCTCCCGAGTAGTTGGGACTACAGGTGGGTGCCACCATGCCCGGCTAATTTTTGTATTTTTAGTAGAGACAGAGTTTCATCATGTTGACCAGGATGGTCTCGATCTCTTGACCTTGACCTCCCAAAGTGCTGGGATTACAGGCATGAGCCACTGCTCCCGGCCCTTATTTCCTTTTTTCAATATGGACAGACAGCACCCAGCCATGAAGGGGAGATGCACTGCTGGGGCTGTGGCTCTGAGAGGCTCTGAATCTTGTTGTAACCCAAAAGCCCTGCGGGAAGATTTTCTATGGCTGTGTTTTGAAGTTCCTAAGGTCCCAACTCCTTAGATCAGCATCCTGCAACCAGACAATGGAACATAGTGGAAAGAATCCAGAGATCTGAGCTGGGCTCTTTCCCTGACTTTGGGCAAGTCACATCACTTTTCCAGGACTTACTTTTTCTACCTGTAAAGGAGAGTTTGATCATGCAAAATCGGGCAAAGGGAATTGGAATTCCTGGTTCTAAGCTCAACTGCGCCACTGACCAGCTACACAACCTTGGAAAAGATACTTACCACTTTATTATTATTATTATTATTATTATTATTATTATTATTATTATTATTATTAATTATTATTATTATTATGCTTTAAGTTCTGGGATACATGTGCAGAAAGTGCAGGTTTGTTACACAGGTATACATGTGCCATGGTGGTTTGCTGTACTCATCAAACTGTCATCTACATTAGGTATTTCTTCAAAGGCTATCCCTCCCGTAGCCCCCCACCCCCTGACAGGTCCCGGTGTGTGATGTTCCCCTCCCTATGTCCATGTATTCTCATTGTTCAGTTCCCACTTATGAGTGAGAACATGTGGTGTTTGGTTTTCTGTTCCTGTGTTAGTTTTCTGAGAATGATGGTTTCCAGCTTCATCCATGTCCCTGCAAAAGACATAAACTCATCCTTTTTTATGGCTGCATAGTATTCCATGGTGTATATGTGTCACATTTTCTTTATCCAGTCTATCATTGATGGGCATTTGGGTTGGTTCCAAGTCTTTGCTATTGTGAACAGTGCTGGAATAAACATGTGTGTGCATGAAGACACTTAACACTTTAAGCCTCAGTATCCTCATCTGTAAAGCGGGGGTGATAAAAACCACCAACCTCATAGGGTTTTTGTGAGAAATGAATGAGATAGTGCATGTAAAGTGTAAAGCACAGTGTCAGGCATGAAGTAAATGATCAATGATTGGTGGTCACTGTTGCAATGTTAGAGAAAAGGAGGGAAAAGGGAAAACTAGCAGCAAACAGGCAGAGATGTTTGTTTGTTTATGTACATATTTATTTGAAAACAAGTTATCGCCATATTGCACAGGCTGGAGTGCAGTGGCATCATCATAGCTCACTGTGGCCTCAAATTCCTGGGTTCAAACGATCCTCGAGTCTCAGCCTCCTGAGTAGCTGGGACTACAGGTGCACACCACCACACCTAGCTAATTTTAAAATTTGTTGTAGAGATGGGAGTCTTGCTGTGTTGCCCAGGTTGGTCTTGAACTCCTGGCCTCAAGCATTCCTTCTTCTTTGGCCTCCCAAAGGGCTGAGATTACATTTGCGAGCCAGACCTAAAGATATATATTTAAATGCCAGGTGTTCCCACCCAATTTTGTCAAGCAGAACCCTTTCCCTTCCCATCTTTTCTCCCCCTCCAGAATGCATGTGCCCTTCATACATAACAAAATGTATAGGATGTTTCATGCACTGTGCATGGAGATGTAAAAAAGTGTAACATTTACTTTTATTTATTTATTTATTTATTTATTTATTTATTTATTTATTTATTTTTGAGACAGAGTCCCTCTGTTGCCCAGGCTGCAGTACAGTTACTCTATCTCTGCTCACTGCAACCTCCACCTCCCTGGTTCAAGAGATTCTCCTGCCTCAGCCTCCCGAGTAGCTGGGACTGCAGGTGTATACCATTGTGCCCGACTAATTTTTGTATTTTTTCTAGAAACAAGGTTTCATCATGGTGGCCAGGCTGCTCTTGAACTCCTGGGCTTAAGCAATCTGTCTGCCTTGGCCTCCCAAAGTGCTAGGATTACAGACGTGAGCCACCATGCCTGGCCAGAAGTGTAACACTTTTGAGAAATAATTTGACAGTGGGTTTTTTTTTGTTGTTGTTATGTTTTGTTTTGTTTTGTTTTGTTTGAGATGGAGTCTCCCTCTGTCACCCAGGCTGGAGTGCAGTGGCTCATAGCATACTCCGCCTCCTGGGTTCAAGCCATTCTCCTGTCTCAGGCTTCCAAGTAGCTAGGATTACAGGTGCCCACCACCATGCCTGGTTAATTTTTTGTATTTTTAGTAGAGACAGGTTTTTACCATGTTCGCCAGGATGGTTTTGAACTCCTGACCTTAAGTGATCCTGCCACCTCAGCCTCCTAAAGTGCTAGGATTACAGTTGTGAGCCACTGCGCCCGGCTGACAGCGGTTTTTAAGACCCTGGAAAATGGGTATGTCCTTTAGCCCAGTAACTCCACTGCTGAGACATAAAAATGTTATTTGATACACAGAAAAAAATGTAGGTATAAAATGTTCATCTGAGTTGTTTATAATCACAAAAACTTGGAAACAACTTAGTGGTTCGTTAATGGAGAATGTTTAAAGAAAGGATTGTTTATTGCTCGGATATTTTATAACTATTAAAATTATATTTATAAGTTGTTTATAAAAACGTGAAGAAGCATATAGAAATATCAAATGAAGATAAGCAAAACAAAAATGTACACATATAGAAGGAATGGTGTAAAAAGACTAAAATCAACTTCCCGAAGAAAGCTCTGCAGAGGATTTAGTTTATACTCTTAAATGTAAACAGTAGTTATTTCTTTTCTTTTCTTTTTTTTTTTTTTTTTTTTTTTGAGACGGAGTCTCGCTCTGTCACCCAGGCTGGAGTGCAGTGGGATGATGATCTCAGCTCACCACAGCCTCCACCTCCTGGGTTCAAGCGATTTTCCCGCCTCAGCCTTCCAAGTAGCTGGGACTACAAGCGTGCACCATCGCACCTGGCTAGTTTTGTAGTTTTTGTAGAGTCGGGGTTTCACCATGTTGGCCAGGCTGGTCCCAAACTCCTGAGCTTAATACTAAAAATACAAAAAATTAGCTGGGCATGGTGGCGGGTGCGTGTAGTTCCAGCTACTCGGGAGGCTGAGGCAGGAGAATGGCGTGAACCCAGGGGGCGGAGCTTGCAGTGAGTGGAGATCGCGCCACTGCACTCCAGCCTGGGCAACAGAGAGAGACTCCATCTCAAAAAAAAAAAAAAATTGTAAAATATTTGTAAAATATTGCCAGGCATGGTGTGGCTCACGCCTATAATCCCAGCACTTTGGGAGGCCGAGGCGGGTGGATCACCTGAGGTCAGGAGTTCGAGACCAGCCTGGCCAACATGGTGAAATCCCCGTCTCTACTAAAAATATAAAAATCAGCCGGGCATGGTGGTGCATGCCTATAGTCCCAGCTACTTGGGAGGCTGAGGCAAGAGAATTGCTTGAACCTGGGGAGGAAGAGGTTGCAGTGAGCTGAAATAGCACCACTACACTCCAGCCTGGGCAACAGAGCAAAACTCTGTCTCAAAAAAAATGTGTAAAATATTAAAAATGTATAAATATATATAGAGATAAAACTAGAAGGAAATAAATTAAAATGTTAACATGGTTGTCTTTGAATAATATGGGGGATAATATTTTATTTAATCAACACTGTTTCTTTAAGAAACTTTGTGTTTATTTAATGGACTATTTTTTTTTTTTTTTGGAGACAGTCTTGCTCTGTTGCCAGGCTGGAGTGCAGTGGCGAGATCTCTGCTCACTGCAACCTCTGCCTCCAAAGTTCAAGCGATTCTCCTGCCTCGGCCTCCTGAGTAGCTGGGAGGACAGGTCCATGCCACCATGCCTGGCTAATTTTTGTATTTTTAGTAAAGACAGGATTTCACCATGTTGGCCAGGATGGTCTCAATCTCTTGACCTCGTGATCCACCCGCCTCAGCCTCCCAAATGCTGGGATTACAGGTGTGAGCCACCACACCCAGTTTGTATTTTCTTTAATAAATACATGTTAGAATTATATATAGCAAAGCCACATTTGTTTTGTTTTGTTTTGTTTTTGAGACAGGGTCTTGCTCTGTCACTTAGGCTGGTGTGCGGTGGCATGATCTCTGCTCACTGCAACCTCCGCCTCCTGGATTCAAACAATTCTCCTGCCTCAGCCTCCCAAGTAGCTGGGATGACAGGCTCCTGCCACCACCTCCGGCTAATTTTTGTATTTTTAGTAGAGATAGAGTTTCACCATGTTGGCCAGGCTGACCTCGAACTCCTGACCTCAGGTGATCCACCCGCCTCAGCCTCCCAAAGTGTAGGGATTACAAGCATGAGCCACTACATCCAGCCCGAAACCACATTTCTATTAGCTAGTTTTTAAAAATTACAAATGTAACATACACTCACATTAAAAGAAAAAATGCAGCCAGGTGCGGTGGCTCAAGCCTGTAATCCCAGCACTTTGGGAGGCTGAGATGGGCGGATCACGAGGTCAGGAGATCGAGACCATCCTGGCTAACATGGTGAAACCCCGTCTCTACTAAAAAAATACAAAAAACTAGCCGGGCGAGGTGGCGGGCGCCTGTAGTCCCAGCTACTCGGGAGGCTGAGGCAGGAGAATGGCGTAAACCCGGGAGGCGGAGCTTGCAGTGAGCTGAGATCCGGCCACTGCACTTCAGCCTGGGCGACAGAGCGAGACTCCGTCTCAAAATAAATAAAGAAAGAAAGAAAGAAAGAAAAAAATGCATCAGTACACAAAGGTATAAGATGAAAAAGTTATTTACCCCTTAGACTCCTTCCCTAAATGTTACCAATTTCATGTATATCCTTCCAAAAATGTTCTGTGCTTATATACTTAGATATGATTATTATATATATATGTATATTTTTTTTTTTGAGATGGAGTCTCCCTCTGTTGCCCAGGCTGGAGTGCAGTGGCCAGATCTCAGCTCACTGCAAGCTCCGCCTCCCGGGTTTACGCCATTCTCCTGCCTCAGCCTCCAGAGTAGCTGGGACTACAGGTGTCCGCCACCTCACCTGGCTAGTTTTTTGTATTGTTTAGTAGAGACGGGGTTTCACCGTGTTAGCCAGGATGGTCTTGACCTCCTGACCTCGTGATCCGCCCGCCTCGGCCTCCCAAAGTGCTGGGATTACAGGCTTGAGCCACCGCACCTGGCTGATTATTATATTTTAAAAAATAGATATAGACTACTCAGGAGGCTGAGATGGGAGAATCACTTGAGCCCAAGAGGTAGAGGCTGCAGTGAGGTATAATCATGCCATTGCTCTCTAATGAGAGACCCTGTCTCAAACAAAACAAAACAAAAATAGATAGAGAATCATACAATCCAAATGATTTTTGAACTTGCTTAGTTATTTACTGAAGTACAGATTTTGGGGTATCTTTGCATGTATGATATATTCTTTTTTTTTTTTTGAAACAGAGTCTCACTCTGTCACCCAGGCTGGAATGCAGTGATGTGATCTTGGCTCACTGCAACCTCTGCCTCCCAGATTCAAGCGATTCTCATGCCTAAACCTCCCAAGTAGCTGGGATTACAGGTGCGAGCCACCATGCCTGGCTAATTTTTGTATTTTTAGTAGAGACAGGGTTTCACTGTGTTGGCCAGGCTGGTCTCATACTCCTGGCCTCAAGTGATACACCCGCCTCAGCCTCCCAAATGACTGGGATTGCAGGCGTGAGTCACCGCGCCTGGCCTGATATACTCTTCTTTCTTTTCTTTCCCTTCCTTCCTTCCTTCCTCCCTCCCTCCTTCCCTCCCTCCCTCCCTCTCTCTCTCTCTCTCTTTCTTTCTTTCCTTCCTTCCTTTTTGACAGGGCCTTGCTCTGTCGCCCAGGCTGGAGTGCAGTGGTGCGATCTTGGCTCACTGCAACCTCTGCCTCCCGAGTTCAAGTGATTTTCCTGCCTCAGCCTTCCGAGTAGCTGGGATTACAGGTGCGCACCACCATGCCTGGCTAATTTTTATTTTTAGTAGAGACAGGGTTTCACCATATTGGCTAGGCTGGTCTCGAATTCCTGACCTCGTGATCTACCCGCCCTGGCTTCCCAAAGTGCTGGGATTACAGGCCTGAGCCACTGCACCCAGCCGATACACTCTTATAATGACTACAAAATATTTCACTGCAAAGTTACATGATGATTTACTTACTTAATTTCCTACTGATGACCATCAAGGTTGTTGCTAGCCTTTGCTTTTATAAACACCTTCAAAATGAACAAATTTGTTTCTACTATTTACCTACTTCTACTCACGTGAATAGAATTTTAGATGCAGAATTGCTGGACCCCAAGGGCTTGTGTATTTCATATTTCAAAATATTGCCATCCAGTAACATAAATATACATAGGTGGTCCCCTGTACTTATTCATTCCACATCCCTGGATTCCACCAACCTCAGATGGAAAATATTTGGAAAAAAACTCTGCATCTGTATTGAACATATACTTTTTTCCTTATCATTATTCCCTAAAAAACACAGTATAACAACGATTTACCAGGCATTGACATTGTATTAGGGATTATAAGTAATCTAGAAATGACTTAGAGTATACAGGAGGGTATGCATAGATTATATGCAAATACTATGCCATTTTATATCAGGGACTTGAACATCTGTGGACTTTGGTATCTGAGGGAGGTCCCGGAACTAATCCCTCAGGGACACTGAATGACGACTGTATATGAAGAACAAGAAGAGAAAAGATGAATGGAAGATAAAAACCTCAGTGTGAGGCCAGATGCGGTGGCTCACGCCTGTAATCCCAGCACTTTGGAAGGCCGAGGTGGGTGGATCATCAGGTCAGGAGTTCAAGACATGCCTGGCCAACATGGTGAAACCCCGTTTCTACTAAAAATACAAAAATTGGCTGGGTATGGTCGCGCACGTCTGTAATCCCAGCTACTCAGAAGGCTGAGGCAGGAGAATTGCTTAAATCCAGGAGGCAGAGGTTGCAGTGAGCCAAGGTCGCACCACTGCATTTCAGCCTGGCAACAGAGACTCCAACTCAAAATAAATAATAATTAAATAAAAAGAAAAAAAAAAAGAAAACCTCAGTGTGTTAAGTTGTACCCAAAGTGTTTGTGCAGTATAAGTATGCAAAATGAACAAAAAATAAAAATGAACTACTTAGCCAAGGAATAAATCATCTATGGTCATATACCTAAATAGTAAAAGTGTTTTTCTTTTATTTCCTTTAATGCAGAATCAAGGAAGAAAAAAATGATATTCTTTCATGGAGCCACAGATGGTTTTTATACTTTATTTTCTCAGTGTCTTATATCAAATATTAATTTCTTTTCTGTAATCACAAAACAGTACCATGCATGCTATGAGAAACAACCTGTGCTTTTTAATTAAAAAGCAATACATAGTCATTGTAATAAGTTAAAAAATAAAAAAAATGTTAAACAAAATGTTAATAATGTCCCTTTCTTTACCTCTAAACTTACCCCTTAGCCAGGCATGGTGACTCACACCTGTAATCCCAGCACTTTGGGAGGCCAAGGTGGGTGGAACACCTGAGGTGAGACCAGCCTGGCCAACAGGGTGAATGAAACCTCATCTCTACTAAAAGTACAAAAAGTAGCAGGGCATGGGCCGGGCGTGGTGACTCACGCCTGTAATCCCAGCACTTTGGGAGGCCAAGATGGGCAGATCACGAGTTCAGGAGATCGAGACCATCCTGGCTAACACAGTGAAACTCCATCTCTACTAAAAATACAAAAAAAATTAGCCAGGCATGGTGGTGGGCACCTGTGGTCCCAGCTACTTGGGAGGCTGAGACAGGAGAATGGCGTGAACCTGGGAGGCAGAGCTTGTAGTGAGCCGAGATCACGCCACTGCCCTCCAGCCTGGGAGACAGCGAGGTTCTGTCTCAAAAAAATTAGCCAGGCTTGGTGGTGCATGCCTGTAATCCCACTTACTCGGGAGGCTGAGGCATGAGAATCACTTGAACCCGGGAAGAGGAGGTTGCAGGGAGCTAAGATTGCACCAGCGCACTCTAGCCTGGATGACAGAGTGAGACTCTGTCTCAAAAACAAACAAACAAACAAACAAACAAACTTACCCCTCAAAATAAACAATGTTAAAGGCCTGGATAAGAATCTTCTCACCCATTTTTCTATAATAGAGTGTGTTATTTTTACATCCGAAATGAATTTTAAAGCCTTAAAAAATTTGTTTAATTACCCCTGCCTGGCACTTCAGCAGATCACCCTTGCTGCCTCCAACCCTGTCAAGCTGTGTGCCCTCTTTCTGTGTCCAAACAACTTGCCCTCAAAGAAACCTACTTGGGGCCCTGCTCCCTGGAGGCACCTGCGCCTCTGCCTCGGCGCAGGTTCAGCAGAAATCAAGGCCAGACCCAGGAAGCGTTGGCCCCAGCTCTGGCCCGATCTGGGCCCAGGAGAGCCAGCGCTCCCCAGCCTGGGGAGCAAGGGGCCCGGCGCCAAGCAAGGCCCTGGGCTCCCAGAGAGGCCTCCTTCCCGCCCGCTTTCTCTAGGAGTAATTAAGAGTGAAATCCTCCTCCTGGTGACCCCGTGCTCCAGGCCCGGGCTGATTTACTCATGAAAGGTCTACGGAGGGCCCGGGCTTTCTCCTTTTCACATTCACAATGAGGCGCAGCCTATAAATAAAACCTCTCTGAGAAACAAGAGGCTTCAAAATGTGTGTGTGTGTGTGTGTGTGTGTCCCAGAGGGACTGTGTGTGTGTTCCAGAGTGTGTGTGCGTGTGTTTGTGTGTGTGAGAGAGAGAGAGAGACCCAGAGGGAGGGAGACCAGAGGGAGAGGGGGAGTTGGAAAGAGCTAGAAAAGGGAAGGAGTGTGAATAAAAGCTGGTGTTAACTGAGCGCTTACTGTGTGCCAGGCAGCCATCCTCACAGCAACTCTGTAAGGGTGGTGGTGTGATTTCCATTTAACAGATGAAGAAATTGAGGTTCAAAGAGGGCAAGAGTTGCCCAAGATAACACAGTGAATTCAGGAGAAGGCTTGGACTCAGGAAGTGGGATGAACATAAGATTCAAATGATGAGCCGGGCATGGTGGCTCACACCTATAATCCCAGCACTTTGGGAGGCCAAGGCGGGCAGATCACCTGAGGTCAGGGGTTTGAGACCAGCCTGGCCAACATGGTGAAACCCCGTATCCACTAAAAATACAAAAATTAGCTGAGTGTGGTGGCGTGTGCCTGTGGTCCCAGCTACTCGGGAGGCTGAGGCAGGATAATCGCTTGAACCTGGGAAGCAGAGGTTGCAGTGAGCCAAGATCACGCCACTGTACTCCAGGCTGGGTGAAAGAGCAAGGTTCTCACTCAAAAAAAAAAAAAAAAAAAAGATTCAAATGACGACCTGTGTCTTGATTGTGATGATGATTACAGGACTATGCATTTGTCACATATGTACTAAAAAGGGAGAATTTTACTCTACGTGTACTTCAATAACCATGACTTTTATCTTTTTTTTTTTTTTTTGAGATGGAGTCTCGCTCTGTTGCCCAGGCTGGAGTGTGGTGGCGTGATTTCCGCTCACTGCAAGCTCCGCCATCTCCTGAGTTAACGCCATCTCCTGCCTCAGCCTCTCTAGAAGCTGGGACTACAGGCGCCCGCCACCACGCCCGGCTAATTTTTTGTATTTTCAGTAGAGACAGGGTTTCACCGTGTTCGCCAGGATGGTCTCCATCTCCTGACCTCGTGATCCGCCCGCCTCAGCCTCCCAAAATGCTGGGATTACAGGCGTGAGCCACGGTGCCCAGCCGACTTTTATCATTTTTAATTTTATTTATTTATTTGTTTTTGAGAAAGAGTCTCGCTCTGTTGCCCAGGCTAGACTGCAGTGGCACGATCTCAGCTCACTACAACCTCTACCTCCCAGGTTCAAGCAATTCTCCTATCTCAGCCTCCTAAGTAGCTGGGACTACAGGCATGCACCACCATACCCAGCTAAGTTTTGTATTTTTTAGTAGAATCAGAGTTTTGCCATGTTGGGCAGGCTGGTCTCAATCTCCTGACCTCAGGTGATTCACCCGCCTCGGCCTCCCAGAGTACTGGGATTATAGGCATGAGCCACCGTGCCCGGCCAATCCTGACTTTTAAAAAGGTAAAATAAAATAGGTCAGGCACTGTGGCTCATGTCTGTAATCCCAGCACTTTGGAAGCCGAAGTAGGAGGATCTCTTGAGCTCGGGAGTTCAAGACCAGCCTGGGCAACATGGCAAGATCCTATCTCTACAAAAAAATTAAATAAATACAAAAATTAACTGGGCACAGTGGGACGTGCCTGTAGTCCTTGCTACTGGGGAGGCTGAGATGGGAGGATTGCTTGAGGCTAGGGAATTGAGGCTGCAGTGAGTTATGTTTTCACCACTGCACTCCAGCCTGGGCAACGGAGTGAGACCCAGTCTCAAAATTTAAATAATAATAATAATAGAATAAAATACATAGAAAAAAACAGAGGCCAATGGGCAGTGATTGGTGAGGTATCCTGGATACTTGGGACCTCTGTGTACCATTCCCTCTAGAAGGGCTGTTACCTTATTCACCTCTGTGTCTCCAGGCTCAGGGCTCAATAATGGGGAATGTAGATGTTAGGGAAATGTTTGCTCGATTGATTGACTACATGGGCTAAGTAATTCTCTCTGGACTCATTTTGCCATCTATAAAATGAGAAAATGATGAAACACTATGGCAAACACCTTCCAATCAGCCTCAGAGGTCACCACCTCCAGGAAGTCTTCCTGGATTCCCTTCCACCTGCAGACTGGTCAAGGGCCTCTTTTGGCCTCTCACAGAGCCAGGTTGTGTTCCCATCCCTGCACTGATTATAGTGTACAATATTTGTCTGGTTCTGCTCTGTGGAGGCACCTGTGCGTCTGCCTTGGCCCGGGTTCAGCAGAAATCAAGACTAGGCCTAGAAAGCGATGGGAAATACTCCACGTGAATATTCAGGTTCTTTGCGGTAGGGCCCGTGTCTATTTTGCTCCTCTGTGTACCCCCAGTACCTATCCTATAGCAGGTAGAATGTTTGAGAAGTTAATGAATTAATGCATGTATGAGTTCTGGTCTCAGGTTCAAATGTGAATCACGGCTGGGCGCGGTGGCTCACATCTGTGATCCCAGCACTTTGGGAGGCCGAGGAGGGTGGATCACCTGAGGTCAGGAGTTTGAGACCGGCCTGAACAACATGGCAAAACCCTGTCTCTACTAAAAATACAAAAATTAACCAGGCATGGTGGTGGGCGCTTGTAATCCCAGCTACTTGGGAGGCTGAGGTAGGAGAATTGCTTGAACCTGGGAAGCAGAGGTTGCAGTGAGCCGAGATTACATCACTGCACTCCAGCCTGGGCGACAAGAGCAAAACTCTGTCTCACAAAAAACAAAAAGTGAATCATGCTGGTGTTAGCTGGGGCTGGGCAAGGGTCTCAGGCAGCAGAAACCGGCCAGTGGAGAAATCCCTGTGCAGTAGAGATGAGTTGAAAGGCCTGACTTCTAGAGCCCCAAGAAAACAATCAGAGGGCAGATGGTTTGGGGAAGGGGGAGGGTCTGGTGAGTGGGCAATCTGCCTGCATCTGTTTGAGGCTGAGAGTGGGGTGGGGCACATGGATATGGTTAGGTCCCAGTTCTGTTACTTCTTAGCTGTCATTCAGCCCCACCAACCCTCAGTCTCCATATCTGTGAAATGGGTAGGGAATATAATGATACCTGCTTCTACTTTGACATGTTTATTCGGAGGGTAAAGGTACACAATGAGGTCAAAGTGCCTAGCCAGAAATAGTTTGTATTTTATTTATTTATTTATTTATTTATTTATAGACTGAATCTCGCTCTGTTCCCCAGGCTGGAGTGCAGTGGTGCAATCTTGGCTCACTGCAGCCTCCACCTCCTGGGTTCAAGCAATTCTCCAGTCTCAGCCTCCCGAGTAGCTGGGATTACAAGTGCCCACTACTACCCCTGGGTAGTTCTTGTATTTTTAGTAGAGACGGGGTTTCACAATGTTGGCCAAGCTGGACTTGAACTCCTGACCTCAAGTGATTCATCTGATTTGGCCTCCCAAAGTACTGGGATTACAGGTACTTACTTATTTGTACAGAGATGGGGTCCTACTATGTTGCCCAGGCTGGTCTTGAACTCCTGGACTCAAGCAATCCTCCTGCCTCAGGCCTCCCAGAGTGCTGTGATTACAGGCATGAGCCACTGTTTCCGGCCAGAAATATTTTAAACTCCCTAACATCCTTTCCTCTTTTCTCCCAAATGTTTTTCTTTCTTCCTTTTTCCCCCCCTTTGAGACAAAGTCTCACTCAGTTGCCCAAGCTGGAGTACAGTGACACAATCACGTCTCACTACGGCTTCAATCTCCTGAGCTCAAGCCATCCTCCCAGCTCAGCCTCCTGAGTAGCTGGAACTACAGGCACATACTACCACATCCAGCTAATTACAAAATTTTTTTGTGGAGACAGAAGTTTCACTATATTCCCCAGACTGGTCTCCAACTCCTGGACTCAAATGCTCCTCCCACTTCAGTCTCCCAAAGTGCTGGGATTACAGGTGTGAGCTACCACACCCCACTCCAGTGTTTTTCATCCTAATTAGAGCTGCCACTTATGAATTCCTAAAAATAATATTAGCTTTCCTAACATTTAGTGAGTGTCTTCTGTGTGTCAGGCACTGTGCCTACACATACCATTTAATTTAACCTTCACAATCATGCTGTAAGTCTGCTATTATTCTTATCAGAGAAGAAATAGGTTCAGAGAGGTACAGGGACCTGTCTGAGATCACACAGCCTCTGAGTGGTAAGCCTGTGAGGTGAGCCATCTGTTAACTTGAGGGAACACCAGAATCCTTTGTAGGGCTTGTTCAAACACAGATTTTCTGGGCCCCACCCCAAAGTATCTGATGCAGCAGTTCTGGGGCAGTTCCCAAGAATGTACATTTCTAGCAAGTTCCCAGGCGATGTTGCTGCTGCCGGTCCTGGGGCACACTTTGAGAAACACTGCCTAATACCAAGATTTCTCCACTGTCATTATCCCAATTAAGCACGTTATGTCAAGTCCGGCCTTTTACAATACGCTCGATTCAAGGAATTTGAAGTCTAGTATAGTTCATTTAGCCCTAGGCATATATGACCCTACAGTCTTAATTAAGTCTTCAAAAAAAAAAAAAAAACCAAACAAACACATCCCAACTTTCATCCACATTAAAGGTGCAAAAAGCTGGAAAATATAAATGCGTAAAAAGGACAGAATCAACCCTGGTCACTTCAATTACTCCAGCGAGATCACTTTTTGTTATACTTTTTGTTTGTGGTTGTATAGGAAAAGCTTTCTGGATTAACCAACTCACTGGATTAAAAATTCATGGGAGGTCAGACATGGTGGCTCATTCCTGTAATCCCAGCGACTTCAGAGGTCAAGGTAGGAGGATTGCTTGAGGCCAGGAGTTCAGAAGCAGCCTGGGCAACTTGGCAAGACCCCGTCTCTACAAAAAAAAAAAAAAAATTCCCTGGAATTGGCTCACTAGATTAATAAATGCTCGCTCTGCCTACTGTAAAACCTAGAACAATGTGAGGCCCACAGCAGCTGATAGGCGCGTTTCTATGTGACAAGCCACTAACTCTGCTGAGTGAAGATGTGACCATGTGCTTATCAAGAGTCAGGAGGGTTGGTTCTCCTATCAGTTACTCTTTTTTTTGAGACAGGGTCTCACTCTGTCGCCCAGGCTGGAGTACAGTGGCATAATCTCGGCTCACTGCAACCTCCACCTCCAAGGTTCAAGCGATTCTTGTGCCTCAGCCTCCGGAGTAGCTGGGATTACAGGCACATACCATCACGCCCGGCTAATTTTTACATTTTTAGTAGAGATGATGTTTCATCATGCTCGCCAGGCTGGTCTCGAACTCCTGACTTCAAGTAATCTGCCCGCCTCGGCCTCCCAAAGTGCTGGGATTACAGGTATGAGCCACTGCGGCCAGCCATCAGTTACTCTTGTAATTAAATCATATAATTATATAGGACAAACTGATGAAATATAAGTGGGAAAAGAAGACAGATGTTTCTATGAATGCAGCTGAATGCTTTGGAAAGACTCTAAAAAGTTAATTGGTACATATCATTACACATCTGTCCAAACCCATAGAATGTGCAGCATCAAGAGTGAGCCAGTAGGCCAGGTGTGGTGGCTCACGCCTGTAATCCCAGCACCTTGAGAGGCCGAGGCGAGCGGATCATGAGGTCAGAAGATAGAGACCATCCTGGCCAAAATGGTGAAACCCCATCTCTACTAAAAATACAGGCCAGGCGCAGTGGCTCATGCCAATAATCCCAGCAGTTTAGGAGGCCGAGGCAGGTGGATCACCTGAGGTCAGAAGTTCGAGACCAGCCTGGCCAACGTAGTGAAACCCTGTCTCTACTAAAAATACAAAAATTAGCCAGGGGTTGTGGCAGGGGCCTATAATATCAGCTACTCGGGAGACTGAGGCAGGAGAATTGCTTGAACCTGGGAGGCGGAGGTTTCAGGGAGCCGAGATTGCGCCATTGCATTCTAGCCTGGGAGACAAGAGTGAAACTCTGTCTCAAAAAACAAAAAAAGAAAAAATACAAAAATTAGCTGAGTGTGGTGGCACGTGCTTGTAGTCCCAGCTACTTGTGAGGCTGAGGCAGGAGAAGTGCTTAAACCCGAGAGTCGGAGGTTGCGGTGAACTGAGATCATGCCACTGCACTCCAGCCTGGACGGCGGGAGAGGGAGAGCCCCCGTCAAAAAAAAAAAAAAAAAAAAAAAAACACACCACTCAGATAGGGTATGTTGATAATGGGGGAAGCTGTGCCTGTGTCTGGGGAGGGGAGAGATATATAGGAAATCTCTGTACCTTCTGCTGAATATTGCTGTGAACCTAAAACTGCTCCAAAAAATAAAGTTTTTGTTTGTTTGTTTGTTTATTAAGACAGGGTCTCACTCTGTTGTCCAGGCTGGAGTGCAGTGGTACAATCTTGGCTTATTGCAGTGTTCACCTCCTGGGCTCGTGCGATCCTCCTGCCTCCAAGACCTTCCGAGTAGCTGAGACTACAGGTATGCACCACCATGCCTGGCTAATTTTTGTATTTTTTGTAGAGACATGGGTCTCACTATGTTGCCCAGGCTGATCTTGAGCTCCCGGGCTCAAGCAATCCTCCTGCCTCGGCCTCCCAAAGTGCTAGGATTACAGGCATGAGCCACCATGCCTGGCCAATACAGCTTATTGAAAAAGAAAAGAAGCCAGGTGCAGTGGTTCATGCCTGTAATCCCAGCACTTTGGGAGGCTGAGGTGGGAAGATCACTTGAGAGCAGGAGTTCAAGACTAGCCCAGGAGCTTAAGACCAGCCAGGGCAACAGAGTGAGACCCTATCTCTAAAAAAGAAAAAAAAGAAAAGAAAAGAAAAACATGGACAAAGCCCCAGCTGACCCATGATACATATAGTATGAGCCAAAATAGACGTTGTCATAAACAGCGGGGTGAAAGAAAGGTAGTTGGGTTAGGTATGGCCTACACAACAAAAGACTATTGGGTGGGGACAGATATGGAATTCTAAAAATCTGGACAACCAAGGCCTTTAGTTCTACATCATCTTTTTTTTTTCAAGTGTGACAATATTGCTCTATTGCCCAGGCTGGAGTGCAGTGACCTGGACTGAAGTATCCTCTTGCCTCAGTCTCCCATACTGTCGGGATTACAGGTGTGAGCCACCACTTCTAGCCTACATCATCTTCTAAGAAGACCAAACTAGAATTCAGGGGAGTGGTTCATGCAAAAAAGACATGGGGAAAAACGAAACACCAGACCTGGATCAGGCTCAAAGGCAAGCCTTTGGCCCTATGTCAAAAGTTTGGTGAGGCCGGGCGCGGTGGCTCACGTCTGTAATCCCACCACTTTGGGAGGCCGAGGCAGGCGGATCACCTAAGGTCAGGAGTTTGAGACCAGCCTGGCCAACATAGTGAAACCTCATCTCTACTAAAAATACAAAACTTGGCCGGGCATGGTGGTGGGCGCCTGTAATCCCAGCTACTCGGGATGTGGAGACAGGAGAATTGTTTGAATCTGGGAGGTGGAGGTTGCAGTGAGCCAAGATCCGCCACTGCTCTCCAGCCTGGGAAACAGAATGAGACTCTGTCTCAAAAAATTAATTACTGGGAGTGGTGGCTCACGCCTGTAATCCCAGCACTTTGGGAGGGGGAGGCGGGCAGATCACCTAAGGTCAGGAGTTCAAGACCAGTCTGGCCAACATGGAGAAACTCCGTCTTTACTAAACAATACAAAAATTAGCCGGGCATGGTGGCAGGCTCCTGTAATCCCAGCTACTCGAGGGGCTGAGACATTAGAATCGCTTGAACCCAGGAGGCAGCTGTAGCAGTGAGCCGAGATCGTGCCACCGCACTCCAGCCTGGGCAACAGAGCAGGACTCCGTCTCAGGAAAAAAAAAAAAGGGAGAGGAGATTGTGCAGTTCTCAATTATTTATCGATTTTGATTTCCTGTCTCTCCAGACCATAATACTAATATCTGCACCACACTTTGCAGCTTATAAAGCACTTTCAAGTCTATTTTATTTTATTCTCGCAACCCTGGGCAGAAGGCTTTATTACCCCTTTCTATAGTTGGGAAACTGAGGCCCAGAGAGGGGAAATGAAGGTTCCAAGTAGAGGTAAGTAAGCATTCAACTGGGGTAAGAATTTAGAGGTACTTGATGAAGTGCCTAAGCAGCCCCAGGGCATTGTGTTGGCAAAGGAACTATAGTGAACGCACTAAACCGTACCCTTTGTGGAGGAAGATCCCAACCCCTGGGGCAGGAGAAAGGAGGTAAGGAGTAGAGACTAAGAAGTTGACCGTGTCTGGTTCATCTGTGTACCTAGGCCAGTGTAGGCCCTCGGGAAAGATTTGGTGCTTGGTTGAAGAAGTAAGAAGTGAATGAGGCTATGTGGCTCATGCCTGTAATCTCTGCACTTGGGAGGCCGAGGAGGGTGGATCACGAAATCAGGAGTTCAAGATCAGCTGCGCCAAGATGGTGAAACCCTGTCTCTACTAAAAACACAAAATTAGCTGGGCGTGGTGGTGCATGCCTGTAATCCCAGCTACTCAGGAGCCTGAGGCAAGAGAATTGCTTGCACCCGGGAGGCAGAGGTTGCAGTGAGCCGAGATCTCACCATTGCACTCCAGCCTGGGCAACAAGAGCGAAACTCCACCTCAAAAACAACAACTAAAAAAAAAAAAAAAAAAGTGAATGACTAAATGAATGAATAAAGGGAGAAACTTGGAGCAAGACCCCTTCGCCCTCTCTGGATTCAGTTTCCCCATTTTTTAGTTGTTGACAGCTAAGTTTCTCAGCCTTAGGAAAATGAGCAGACACAATATTGTACTCTATTCCCAGATGCACGTAGACCGCCCTCCTGAACCCTTACTGTGGATCCCTTGGGAGGGGTGATCCACTGAACCCTATGTAGGGAGCCCCTGATTTTGAGGATCTGAGATCCCTTCCAGCCTTGGTGTTAATAGTTGTAATAATGATAATAGTAATAATAATAGGATCCAGAAGTTTTGGGACATTGGCTCTGGGTCAGGGACTGTGCTAAAAGCTTTATCTTATTTAATCTCTTTACAGCCCTGTGGCGCAGGCATGGTTATTATTATCTCCATTAAGCAGATGAGAAAACTGAGGCTTAGAGAGGCTTTATAAATGACCTGTTCACGTTGCACAGCCTGGAAGTAAAGTCCATGGTTTCCAATTTAGCACTGCGGACACCAGAGCCCCAGCATTACCCTACCTCCATTACAGAAGAGTAGGACCTCCACGGGGCCTCACCTTCCCCTTTCCCTTCCCCTTCCTTCCTTCTTTCTTTTCTTTTCGTTTCTTTCTTTTTTTTTCTTTTGATGGAGTCTCACTGTGTCGCCCAGGCTGGAGTGCAGTGGCACGATCTCAGCTCACTGCCACCTCCGCCCCCTGGATTCAAGCGATTCTTCGGCTTCAGCCTCCCAAGTAGCTGGGAATACAGGTGCGCACCACCATGCCTGGCTAATTTTTCTATTTTTAGTAGAGATGGGGGTTTCACTATGTTGGCCAGGCTGGTCTTGAGCTCCTGACCTCAGGTGTGCCAGGATTATAGGTGTGAGCCACCGTGCCTGCCCCATGGAGCTCTTTCCAGGGCAAACTCAAGTTGCTTTTTTTTTTTTTTTTGAGATGGAGTCTCATGCTGTCGCCCAGGCTGGAGTGCAGTAGCACCATCTCAGCTCACTGCAACCACTGCCTCCTGGGTTCAAGTGATTCTCCTGCCTCAGCCTCCTGAGTAGCTGGGATTACAGGCACCTGCCACCACGCCCAACTAATTTTTGTACTTTTAGTACAGACGGGGTTTCACCATGTTGGCCAGGTTGGTCTTGAGCTGCTGACCTCAGGTGATCCTCCCGGCTCAGTCTCTCAAAGTGCTGGGATTATAGGCATGAGCCACCGCTCCCGGCCCAAGTTGCTGTATTTGAAGAGTGTATCATAACACTGGTAACAATTCATTAATTTAAGTATTCATTCAGAAATCATGTATGAGCACCTCCTATGTGCCAGGCACAGACTGGTTAATGGGGCTCATGAGGATCATGGTTCCTGCCCTCAAGCAGCCCCACTTATTTATTATTTATTTATTTATAGAGACAGAATCTCACTCTGTTGTCCAAGCTGGAGTGCAATGGCATAATCATAGCTTACTGCAGCCTTGAACTCCTGGGCTTAAGCAATCCTCCCACCTCAGCCTCCTGAGTAGCTAGGACTACAGGGACAGGCCACCATGCCTGGATAATTTTTTTTGATTTTTTTTTTTTTTTTTTTTTGTAGAGATGGGGTCTTACCATGTGGTCCAGGTTGCTCTCGAAATTCTGGGCTCAAGCAGTACTCCCACCTCTGCCTCCCAAAGTGCTGAAATTACAGGCATGAGCCACCACACCTGGCCAGTCACATTTCTTTTATTGTTCCCCTCCACTAGATTCAGGTGTGAGCTATTGCAGCGCAGTCTCAGGCCCTGTTCTGGTCCCACAGAGTCAGATGCTTTGTGGTTGGAGGTTGGGAATCTGCATCTTACAAACTTCCCAGATCCCTTATAAACGCTGAGGTACAGGAACCCCTGGGTTGGGGCTGAGGAGACCTCGACAAGCAAATTCATCACACAGCAAGAAACGTTTTCTTCTTTTTCTTTTTGTTTTGAAACAGAGTCTCACTCTGTCACCCAGGGTGGAGTGCAGTGGCACAATCTCGGCTCACTGCAACCTCCACCTCCTGGGTTCAAATGATTCTCATGCCTCACCCCGTCGAGTAGCTGGGATTGCCGGCGGGCGCCATCACACCCAGCTAATTTTTGTATTTTTAGTAGAGCCCAGGTTTCACCATGTTGGCCAGGCTAGTCTTGAACTCTCCTGACCTCAAATGATCGACCTCCCAAAATGCTGGGATAACAGGTGTGAGCCACCACGCCCGACCAAAGAACATTTTCTATAGGGATTACGGAAGTTGCCAGGGAAGGCTTTGGGAGGAGGTAACCTTTTTTTTTCTTTGTTTTTTTTTTTTTTTTTTTTTAGAGACAGGGTCTCGCCACATTGCCCAAACTAGTTAGGAACTGCTGGGCTCAAGTGATCCTCCTGCCTTAGCCTCCCAAAGTGCTGGGGTTACAGGCATGAGCCACCAGGCCCAGCCAGAGGTGACCTTTTAAGATGAGACCTGAGGGGTGAGTAGGAGTGAACAGGCCAATGAGAAGGGAGAAGAGACACAGCAATGTAGAAGCCCCAGTCCTTGCCCCTAAGGAGTTGACAGCCGGGTGGGTGGAGGGGATACAGTAATCTAGCATAGCAGAGTGACGCTCCCAGGAGCTTGTGGAAGGTGAAATAAGCTCTGACTCAGCCTGAGGAATCCAGGCGACTTGGCCGAGGAGGAACATGTTTTCCAACACCCAGATATAAGCGCAGGCTGCGTCACAACTTGGGTGAAGAGAATGGATGTTCAAGAGAATCAGGGCTGACCAGGAGCAAGGGAGGGGTCTCCTAAGTGTTAAGGCCTCTTAACAGCCAACTAGTGATGGCTAGAAGTCCCGATCAACCTCTGATCTGGATAGTGTTTTCACCTCCATTGTCAATGCTAAGCCTTTGTTTGAACTAAGTCCTTCTAGCTGGAGTCCTTAGTGACCCGGCAGTAAATGGTGTAAATGCTGACATTTAAATAAGTGGAGGATTCCTTTGTAATGGGACCCAGAGAACAACTGCTAATTCAGAGGAATCTCAGGATCTCATCCCTCTTGAAATAACCTTCATGGCCACCATAGCTGAGGAGTGGGTAGTAGAACTCTGGCCCTGGCCCTGGCCCAGGCCAGCCTTCATTCAGTCCTGACATGGCCGCTTTCTAATTTGTCCTTGGATACGTGTTACTTAATCTTCTGGTGCTGTAATCTCATACTCTGGCGAAGGAGGCTAATAATAGTACTTACTACTGCCAGAGAGTTATTCTGAAAACAATTAATTTTCTTATTTATTAATTTTTTGTGTGAGTTAAAGAAATTTTCATTTACAAAAAAAGAAATATATATTTATATATATTATTTATACATATATACATATATTATACATATATATACATGTAATATATATATGTATATACACTGTGTGTGTCTGTGTCTGTGTTGTTTGAGACAGGGTCTCACTCTGTTGCCCAGCTGGAGTGCAATGGCACGAACATAGCTCACTGCAGCTTTGAACTGGGTTCAAGCGATCCTCTCACCTCAGCCTCCCGAGTAGCTGGGACCACAGGCATGCACCACCATGCCTAGCTAGTGTCTTTTATTTATTTTTATTAATTTATTTTAGTGTGTTTTATTTTGAGATGGGGTCTCGCTCTGTTGCCCAGGCTGGAGTGCAGTGGCATGATCTCAGCTCACTGCAACCTCTGCCTCCTGGGTTCATGCCATTCTCCTGCCTCAGCCTCCCAAGCAGCTGGGACTACAGGTGTGCGCCACTATACCTGGCTAATTTTTTGTATTTTTAGTAGAGACGGGGTTTCACTGTGTTACCCAGGATGGTCTCAATCTCCTGACCTTATGACCTGCTCTCCTCGGCCTCCCAAAGTGCTGGGATTACAGGCATGAGCCACTGCGCCCGGCATGTCTTTTATTTTTTTTTATTTTTAATTCTTTAAATTTTTTTTTTGAGGTTGTCCAGGCTGGAGTGCAGTATTGTCCAGGCTGGACTGCAGTTGTCTGCTCTGTTGTCCAGGCTGGAGTGCAGTGACGTGATCTCGGCCCACTGCAAACTCCACCTCCTGGGTTCAAGTGATTCTCTTGCCTCAGCCTCCCGAGTAGCTCGGATTACAGGCACCCGCCACCACGCCCGGCTACTTTTTGTATTTTTAGTAGAAACAGGGTTTCACCATGGTGGCCAGGCTGGTCTCGAGCTCCTGACCTAAAGTGATCCACCCGCTTCAGCCTCCTAAAGTGCTGGAATTACAGGTGTGAGCCACCAGGCTCGGCCACATCTTTTATTTTTTTTTAGAGATAGGAGCTTGATCTGCGTCACCCAGGCTGGTCTCGAACTCCTGGCCTCAAGCAATCCTCCCATTTCGGCCTCTCAAAGTGTTGGGATTACAGGTGTGAGCCGCCTAGCTTGGCCTATGTCTTTTACTTGTAGAAGTTTATGGGGCACATGTGTAATTTTGTTACTTCCACAGGTTGCCTAGTGCTCAAGGCAGGGCATTTAGAGTATCCATGGCCCAAATAACATACATTGTACCCGTTAACTAATTGCTTATCCTCCTCTCAACTCCCACTATTTTTTTTTTTTTTTTGAGAGACAGAGTCTCGCTCCGTCGCCTAGGCTGGACTGCAGTGGCGCGATCTGGGCTCACTGCAATCTCCGCCTCCCAGGTTCATGGCATTCTCCTGCCTCAGCCTCCTGAGTAGCTGGGACTACAGGTGCCCGCCACCACATCCGGCTAATTTTTTGTATTTTTAGTAGAGACGGGGTTTCACCGTGTTAGCCAGGATGGTCTTGATCTCCTGACCTCGTGATCTGCCTGCCTCAGCCTCCCAAAGTGCTGGGATTACAGGAGTGAGCCACCGCACCTGGCCTAACTCCCCTCTTGAATTTTCTTATGAAATCTTCTTAGGATCTAGGATCACTGCAGCATCTGTCTGCTGGGCTCAAGTGACCCTCCTGCCCGCTCAACCTCCCAAGTAGCTGGAACTACAGGCTCGCACCACCATTCTGTGCTAATTTTTGTGTTTTGATAGAGAGGAGGTTTCGCCACATTGCCCAGGCTGATCTTGAACTCCTGGGCTCAACTGATCCACCCGCCTCAGCCTCCCAAAACGCGGGAATTACAGACGTGAGCCACTGTGCCCGGCCTTTTTGTTTTTTGAGTTATGATCTTGTTATGTTGCTTAGGCTGACCTTGAACTCCTGGGCTCAAGCGATCCTCCTGTCTCAGCCTCCCAGGTACCTGGGACTATAGGTGTGTGCCACCGGGCTGGGCTAGAATTTATAATCCAGTGAAAGAGATGAACAACAAAGCAAACTTAAAAAAAAAAAAAAAAGGAAAACGAATGTGATACTTGATGTAGAAGAAAGAAGGGCTGCTTGAGTCCAGGAGTTCAAGACCAGCTTGGGCAACATGGTGAAACCCTAGCTCTACAAAAAATACAAAAGTTAGGGGGCCATGGTGGTGCACACCTGTAATCCTAGCACTTTGGGAGGCAGGGGCAGGCAGATCACTTGAGGCTAGGAGTTCAAGACAAGCCTGTCCAACATGGTGAAACCCCATCTCTACTAAAAGCACAAAAGTGAGCTGGGCATGGTTGCAAGCACCTGTAGTCCCAGCTACTTGGGAGGTTGAGGCACAAGAATTACTTGAACCTGGGAAGTGGAGGTTGCAGTGAGCCGAGATCACACCACTACACTCTAGCCTGAAACAGCGAGACTCTGTCTCAAAAAAATAAATAAATAAAAATAAAAATAGGTCGGGCGTGGTGGCTCAAGCCTGTAATCCCAGCACTTTGGGAGGCCGAGACGGGTGGATCATGAGGTCAGGAGATCGAGACCATCCTGGCGAACACGGTGAAACCCCGTCTCTACTGAAAAATACAAAAAACTAGCCGGGCCAGGTGGCGGGCGCCTGTAGTACCAGCTACTCAGGAGGCTGAGCCAGGAGAATGGCGTGAACCCAGGAGGCGGAGCTTGCAGTGAGCTGAGATCACGCCACTGCACTTCAGCCTGGGCAACAGAGCGAGACTCCGTCTCAAAAAAAATAATAAATAAATAAAATAAAATAAAAATAAAAATAAAGCCTGAGA
>NC_045443.1:118144774-118151276 GCF_002776525.5 Piliocolobus tephrosceles
TGAGATCGTGCCACTGCACTCCAGCCTTGGTGACAGAGCTAGACTCCATCTCATAAATAAATAAATAAATAAATAAATAAAGCCTGATGTTGGGCATGATGGCTCATGCCTGTAATCGCAGCACTTTGGGAGGCCGAGGAGGGCGGACCACTTGAGGTCAGGAGTTCGAGACCAGCCTGGCCAACACGGTGAAGCCCCGTCTCTACTAAAAATACACAAATTAGCCGGGCGTGGTGGGGCATGCCTGATGTTCCAGCTACTTGGGTGGCTGAAGCAGGAGAATTGCTCAAACCAGGGAGGTGGAGGTTGCAGTGAGCCAAGATCATGCTGCTGCACTCCAGCCTGGGCAACAACAGCGAAACTCCATCTCAATAATAATAGTAATTTGTTATTTTAAAAAACATATGTATGTATGTATGTATTTATTTATTTTGAGACGGAGTTTCGCTCTGGCACTCAGGCTGGAGTGCAATAGTGTGATCTTGGCTCACTGCAACCTCCGCCTCCCAGGTTCAAGTGATTTTCCTGCCTTAGCCTCCCTAGTAGATGGGATTACAGGCACGTGCCACCACCCCCAGCTAATTTTGTATTTTTAATAGAGATGGGGTTTCTCCATGTTGGTCAGGCTGGTCTTGAACTCCCGACCTCAGGTGATTCGCCCACCTTAGCCTCCCAAAGTGCTGGGATTATAGGCGTGAGCCACCACACCCAGCCAAAATGATTTATTTTTTGAGACAGGGTCTCACTCTGTCCCCCAGGCTGGAGTGCAGCTGTGCTCACTGCAGCTTCAACCTCCTGGCTCAAGTGATCCTCCCACCTCAGCCTCCCACTGAGTAGCTGGTTTTATAGGCACTCACCACCACGCCCTGCTAATTTTTTTGTTTTTGTAGAGATGAGAGTCTCACTTTGTTGCCCAGGCTGGTCTTGAACACCTGGGTTCAAGCAATCCTTTCACCTCTGCCTCTGAAAGTGCTGGAATTACAGGCGTGAGCCACCACGCCTGGCTTAAAAAAAAGTTAAGAACAATTAGTATTTGTTATTACTGTGCAGACTGTCGTGGGAAATGCAGACAGGACTGTGGTGATTGCCTGGGTGGAGTTTAGAATATAGCTGTGGAGCACATGAAGCTGCTACATAAAAACAGAATTCACAATTCATGACCTATTATATTGCACTGTAAGAGTCCAGACATCGTGTCAAAATATAAAGAAGCAGAATTGACTTGTGTGTATATGTGTATGTATGTGTGTGTGTATATACATATATATATTAAGTTGGGTGCGGTGGTACATGCCTGTAATCCCTGCTACTAGGGAGGCTAACGCAGGAGAATCGCTTGAATCCAGGAGACGGAGGTTGCAGTGAGCAAAGATTGGGCCACTGCACTCCAGCCTGGGTGACAGAGTGAGACTCCATCTCAGAAAAAAAAAAAAAAAAAAAAAAATTAAGCACTTTGTTTGTGTCAGGTACTGTGTTTGGTGTTGGGATATAGGAGTAGGCAAGACAAACAAGGTCCCTGCTCTTGTGAAGGTTCCAGGCAACTTAGAAGTTAATGGGGGAGGGGGGCCGGGCGCGGTGGCTCAAGCCTGTAATCCCAGCACTTTGGGAGGCCGAGACGGGCGGATCACGAGGTCAGGAGTTCGAGACCATCCTGGCTAACACGGTGAAACCCCGTCTCTACTAAAAAAAAAAAATACAAAAAAAAGCTAGCCGGGCGAGGTGGCTGGCGCCTGTAGTCCCAGCTACTCGGGAGGCTGAGGCAGGAGAATGGCGTAAACCCGGGAGGCGGAGCTTGCAGTGAGCTGAGATCTGGCCACTGCACTCCAGCCCGAGGGACAGAGCGAGACTCCGTCTCAAAAAAAAAAAAAAAAAAAAAAAAAAAAAGTTAATGGGGGAGGTGAAGAGCAGTCCTGGAACAGGGAACGGCATGAGTGAAGGTCCTGAGGTTGGAAGGGGCTTGGCATATTTCAGAAACAGAAGGAAGTCTAGCTTGGAGGATGGATGTGGTGTCCCTAGGGATAATGATGGAGATAGGCAGCAATCGTATCCCTTAGCACCTTGGAGGTCAAAGTAAGTAGTTTGAGTTCTATCCTGGGGGCAAAAGGGTTTCAAACAGGGATGGTGGGATAGGCAGATTATACTTTAGAATCTCCTGGCAGGTGCCCTGGCTCACACTTGTAATCCCAACACTTTGGGAAGCTGAGGCAGGAGGATCACTTTAATTCAGGAGTTTGAAAACAGCCTGGGCAACATAGTGAAACTCCATCTCTACAAAAAATACAAAACTTGGCTGGGCGTGGTGGCTCACACCTGTAATTCTAGCACTTTGGGAGGCTGAGGCAGGCGGTTCACCTGAGTTCAGGAATTCCAGACCAGCTTGGCCAACATGGTGAAACCCCGTCTCTACTAAAAATACAAAAATTAGCTGGGTGTGGTGGTAGGTGCCTATAATCCCAGCTACTCAGGAGGCTGAGGCAGGAGAATCGCTTGAACCTGGGAGGAAGAGGTTGCAGTGAGCCAAGATCACACCATTTCACTCCAGCCTGGGCGAAAGAGCGAAACTCCATCTCAAAAAAAAAAAAAAATCCCACAAAACTTAGCTGGGCGTGGTGGCATGCACCTGTAGTCCCAGCTACTTGGGACGTTAAAGTGGGAGGATAGTTTGAGCTCAGGAAGTCGAGGCTGGAGTGAAGTGGTGCGATCACGGCTCACCACTACACTCCAGCCTGGGTGTCAGAGTGAGACTCTGCCTCAAAAAAAAAAAATTAAAATTGGCGATGAGTTTGTGAAAGGCGGTAAAATAGATGCTCAACTATGCATAGAACATCTCTAGAAGACCACGTGAGAAGTCTCTAGTGTGGTAACCTTCTTGGGAATGAAACTGGAGTGGCTAGAGGACAGGAGGGGGAGACTTTTCATTCTTTATCTTTTTTTTTGAGATGACGTCTCGCTCTGTCACTCAGGCTGGAGTGCCATGGTGCGATCGTGGCTCACTGAAGCCTCAACCTCCTGTGCTCAAGGAATCCTCCCACCTCAGCCTCTGAAGTGGCTGACACTACAGGTACATGCCACCATGCCCAGCTAATTTTTGTATTTTTCGTAGAGATGGGATTTCACCATGTTGCCCTGGCTGGTCTTGAACTCCTGGGCTCAAGTGATCTGTCCACCTTGGCCCTCAAAGTGCTAGGATTACAGACGTGAGCCACTTCACCTGACCTTATCTTTTTTTTTTTTTTTTAAAGCATGTATACGTATATTTTAGAGACAGGGTCTCACTCTGTCCACCCAGGCTGAAGTACAGGGATGCACTGCAGCCTTGACCTCTTGGGTTCAAGCAATCCTCCTGTCTCAGCCTCTTTAGTAGCTGGGACTACAGGCATGCACCCCCACGTCTGGCTAATTTACTTTATTTGTAGAGATGGGGTTTCTATGTTGTCTAGGCTGGCCTTGAGCTCAAGTTACCCTCCCGCCTCGGCCTCCCAAAGTGCTGGGATGATAAGCGTGAACCAGCATGCCTGGCATATCTTTATTTTTTTTTTTATTTGAACCATGTGGATGTATCAGCTATTTAAAACTTAAATAATTATTAAGAAAAAAATATGGGCTCAGCTTGACACACAGGGGTGGGTCAAAGGAAGGGATGTGGAATTCGTCACAGCTGAGGTCTCTCTCTCTTTTATTTTTTGATATGGAATCTCTTTCTGCCGCCCAGGTTGGAGTGCAATGGTATGATCTTGGCTCACTGCCACCTCTGCCTCCCAAGTTCAAACGAGTCTCCTGCCTCAGCCTCCTGAGTAGCTGGGATTACAGGTGTGTGCCACCAAGTCTGCTTAATTTTTGTATTTTTAGTAGAGACAGGGTTTCACCATGTTGGCCAGGCTGCTCTTGAACTCCTGACGTCAGGTGATCCGCCCGCTCGGCCTCCCAAAGTGCTGGGATTACAGGAGTGAGCCACTCTGCGCCTGGCCGAGGTCTTTCTCTCAAAGCGAGCACTAACCTGGCGCCACTTAACTCCAGCCTGGGCAACACAGCGAGACCCTGTCTCTAATAAAATTACATTAAAAAAAAAAAAAAAAAAAGAGTCCTTGAGTCCCAGGACAGGTCCCTCCAGCCCTCGCACAAGCTCCACCTCTCCTCCTCCTTCAAGGATCCTGAGACCAGACAGCCACGTAGAAGGTCGCGGGCGTGACTCCTCTGGCCAGGCTCGTGGGCGGCGCCCGCACATGCGGAGCCTGCCACCCACTGGGCGAGAGCGGTACTGCAGACGCGGGTGTCAGAGTCGCCCCACCCGGTGACTTTGTTGTAAACGTTCACTGAGCGCCTTTTCTGCTCCAGGCAGAAGGGGTCCCTGCCCTCATGTGGCTTACAATCTAATGGAACTACTACCAGCAACGGAAGTGCTGCTAGTGACTTGATTAAAACTTACTTTATTATTATTATTTTTTTTGAGATGGAGTTTCGCTCTTGTTGCCCAGGCTGGAGTGCAACGGCGCAATCTCGGCTCACTGCAACCTCCGCCTTCCGGGCTCAAGCCATTCTCCTGTCTCAGCCTACCGAGTAGCTGGGACTACAGGAGAATGCCACCACGGCAGGCTAATTTTTTTTTTTTTTTTTTTTTTTTTGATGGAGTCTCGTTCTGTCGCCCAGGCTGCAGTGCTGTGGCACGATCTCGGCTCACTGCAAGCTCCGCCTCCCGGGTTCACGCCACTCTCCTGCCTCAGCCTCCCGAGTAGCTGGGACTACAGGCGCCGGCCACCATGCCCGGCTAATTTTTTTCTATTTTTAGTAGAGACGGGGTTTCACCATGTTATCCAGGACGGTCTCATCTCCTGACCTCGTGATCCGCCCGCCTCGGCCTCCCAAAGTGCTGGGATTACAGATGTGAGCCACTGCGCCTGGCCAATTTTTGTATTTTTAGTAGAGATGGGGATTCATCATATTTGTCAGGCTGGTCTCCAGCTCCTGACCTCAGGTGATCCACCCACCTCAGCCTCCAGAAGTGCTGGGATTCCAGGTGTGAGTCCCCACACTTTTTAAAAATTTCTTTACAGCAATGCAAGAAAAACCTTTTTTTTTTTTTTAAATAGAGATGGGATCTCTTGCCCAGGCTGGTCTTAAAGTCCTGGAATCAAGCAATCCTCCTGCCTCAGCCTCTCAAAATGTTCCAATTACAGGCATGAGCCACCACGCCTAGCCTATAGCAACTTTATAATCTGCTTTTTGATGAAAGTTTTTGTTCTTATAATACAAGTACTATATGTTCATGGTAGAAAATTTAAAGCCCAGACGTAACTTCTGTCAACATGTGAGTGTAGCCCTTACAGAATTGTCCTGTGTATTTTACAAAAACGGAAGTATACATTTAATATTTTGTAGTCTGCTTTCTTGTTTTTAACAGTTTTAGCGAGATATAAAGTAAGAGGGACCGATATCAATACATTCCACTATACCACCTTTTCAGGTACAATATATCTGCTTTGTTTTAAACTTAATGGAATAGTGGATGATTAATAACAATATAACACAAATCACTGCTATAGGCTGAGGAAGGTGCTAAGTTTTCTTACACACGTCATCACATTCAGTTCTCCCAAAACCCTAATAGTAGGTACTATTATTTTCCTCATTCTGCAGATGAACAAACTGAAGCATAAAATGACTTGTCCAGCAATAACAGCAGAACCTGGATTTATTTTTATATTTTAAGATAGGGTCTCAGCTGGGTGTGGTGGCTCACACCTGTAATCCCAGCACTTTGGGAGGCCGAGGTGGGTGGATCTTGAGGTCAGGAGTTCGAGACCAGCCTGGCCAAGATGGTGAAACCCCATCTCTACTAAAAATACAAAAATTAGCCAGGCAAGTTGGTGGGTGCTTGTAATCCCAGCCACTTGGGAGGCTGAGGCAGGAGAATCGCATGAACCAGGGAAGTGGAGGTTGCAGTGAGCTGAGATCGTCCCACTGCACTCCAGCCTGGGTGACAGAGTAAGACTCTATCTCAAAAAAAAAAAAAAAGATAGGGTCTCACTCTGTTTCCCAGGCTGGAGTGCAGTGGTATGATCTCGGCTCACTGCAACCTCTACTTCCTGCACTCAAGCATTCCTCCACCTCAGCCTCGTAAGTAGCTGAGATTACAGGTGGGCACCACCATGCCCAGCTAATTTCTGTATTTTTTGTAGAGATAGGGGTTTGCCATGTTGCCTAGATTGGTCTTGAACTCCAGGGCTCAAGTGATCCTCCTACCTCAGCCTCCCAAAGTGCTGGGATTATAGGTGTGAGCCACCTCACCCAGCCAGAGGTGGACTTAAATCCAGCTTTGTCTGAGAAACTGAGTTCTTAACCATTTTGTTATGCCTGGCCTGTGCCAGGCTTTGAGAGAATTTAGAGGAATCTGGAAAAAAAAGGGTCTTCTGGCTGGGCGTGGTGGCTCACGCCTGTAATCCCAGCACTTTGGGAGGCTGAGGTGGGCGGATCACCTGAGGTCAGGAGTTCAAGACCAGCCTGG
>NC_045443.1:118156276-118170618 GCF_002776525.5 Piliocolobus tephrosceles
AAAAAAAAAAAAAAAAAAGAAAGAAAGAAAAAAAGGTGGGAGGGTCTCCTGCGGCCCGAAGTGGAATGAGGAAGTTGAATAGTTATCATACGAGGTACAGTGAGCTGAACATCACCGGGGAACCAGTGGCCAGGGTCAGGATGTAACCAGGGAAAGGCTTCCTGGAAGAGGTGAGAACCAAGTGTCATGTGTACAGGCAGAGGTGGGGAACCATGTGGGGCTGGCCTGAGCAGAGCCTCAGGTGTAGATGAGTGTATGAGCATCAACAGGGACCAGTAAGGAAAAATAACTGAGCACCAAATTCTATAGGGTCACAGAGGTAGATGATACTGGGGGTCTGCCCTCCAAAGCTGACAATCTAGCGAGGGAGAAGGTTGAGGGGTGGGGGTAGGAACACAGAAATAAGTAATAGCTATCACTGTGCACCCCGCCCCCATGTGTCAGGCTTTCTACCGACATGGACACATTTAAGCTCACAACATCTCTGGAAGTGGCAGGAGCCACTGCATGCAGCCCCCAGGAGCTCTTGATCTGAAGCACAAAGATGCTTAGGGGGTTTCCAAATATATTTTATGGTCACCTCTTCTCCCAACAATGTCTGCTATACTGTGTGTTCACACATAGGTGTGTTTTTAGAGGAAAGGGTTCAAAGCTTTCATTACACTCTTTTTTTTTTTTTCTAATAAAGACAAAAGCTTTGTTGCCCAGGCTGGTCTCAAACTCCCAAGCTCAAGCAATCTGTCCATCACCTCAGCCTCCCAAAGTGTTGGGATTACAGCCATGAGCCACCACGCTGGTCCTCATTACATTCTCAAAGGGGCCTATAAAAAAAAAAAAAAAAAAAAGAGGCCGGGCGCGGTGGCTCACGCCTGTAATCCCAGTACTTTGGGAGGCTGAGGCAGGCAGATCACAAGGTCAGGAGATGGAGACCATCCTGGCCAATATGGTGAAACCCTGTCTCTACTAAAGTATAAAAAAAATTTAGCCAGGCATGGTGGTGCATGCCTGTGATCCCAGCTACTTGGGAGGCTGAGGCAGGCGAATGGCTTGAACCCGGGAAGTGGAGATTGCAGTGAGCTGAGATCGTGCCACTGCACTCCAGCCTGGCAACAGAGCAAGACTCCGTTTCAAAAAAAAAAAAAAGTTTACTGTCATTTTATGTTATATACTTTCTTTTTTAAAGTTTTATTTTTAAAGCTGCTTTTAGACAAGTAGAAGGAAGAAAAAGGAAGGAAGAAGGGGGTAAGGAGGAAAGAATTTTGTAGACAAAATTTAACAGATGTCAATTTTTTTTTGGGGTCGCCCAGGCTGGAGTGCAGTGGCATGATCTCAGCTAGTCACTGCAACTTGCCCTCCTGGGTTCAAGCGATTCTTGTGCCTCAGCCACCTGGGTAGCTGGGATTACAGCTGTGCGCCACCATGCCCAGGTAATTTTTGTATTTTTAGTAGAGTTGAGGTTTCACCATGTTGACCAGGCTGGTCTTGAACTTGTGATGTCAAGTGATCTGCCAGTCTCTGTATCCCAAAGTGCTGGGATTACAGGCGTGAACCACCACTCCTGGCCAGATGTCAATATTTGTTTCCACAATTTCAAGGAAGAGAAAGCCAGTGTGACCAGAGGTCAAAAGATGAGAATGTTGGCCGGGCACGGTGGCTCATGCCTGTCATCCCACTATTTTGGGAAGCTGAGGCAGACGGATTACCTGAGGTCAAGAGTTTGAGACCAGCCTGGCTAACATGGTGAAACACTGTCTGTACTAAAAATACAAAAAAAATTTAGCTGGGCTGGACGTGGTGGTGCACACCTGTAATCCCAGCTACTCAGGAGGCAGGAGAACTGCTTGAACCTGGGATGGGGAGGTTGCATTGAGCCGAGATTGCGCCACTGCACTCCAGCCTAAGTAACAAGAGTAAAACCCCGTAAAAAAAAAAAAAAAAAAAAAAAAAAGATGAGACTGTTGAGTCAGGATTAAGATCCAGATCTGCGGGCACCAATTTCAGTGCTCTTTATACTTTCTATTGCTATTCATTCATTCATCCATTCATTCAGCAAATTTATATCAAGTATCTGGTATGTGCCAGGTATGATTCCAAATTACACCATTCCCAGATTATTTTGAGAATGCTGCAGTGCCAAACTCTTGGTATCAGAGACTGTATATTCCAGTGGGGGAGACAGACAAAATAATACAATAATACAACGACGAAGGCGCAATGTTATGTGCTATGAAAAAACGCAGTCAGAGGATGGCGAGGAAGGGGAACGGAATTTTAGATAGGGCGTTCTGGGCTCAGAACCTCCAGATGCCCGTCCATGGACTCCAACGAAGAGAGCGATTCCAGGTACCGGGGAACGCTGCACAAACCTCTCTTCAGCTTCCGCCTCGCCCAGGTGGGGACGGTAGGGAGACCAGTGGGCACACGCATGCGCACGAAGGAAACGGCAAAGCCTGAAGGAAGGTGCAGAGCGCATGCTCTCTCTTGACCGAGACGCCGAGGATTTTGACGAGGACTCTCTCGGCCCGAATGATAGTGCTCAGGTTAATGCCAGCGGGAGGGCGGTGCCCAATAGTAACTTCCTTTGGAGGTTGTAGTCCTGCCCCCAGAGCCAATTTTCTACTTCCGTTTCCGGCGCTGCGGCAGTCCAGGTCGAAAATGGCGGCAGTTGGTGCGTCCCGGGTGTCTCGGCTGCTGGGTCGGTCCGGCCCACAGCTGGGGCGGCCTATGTCGAGTGGCGCCCATGGCGAAGAGGGCTCAGGTACTGGGGCCGGGGTCGACAGGTCGGGCCTCAGCCCCACTCGGGCGAGGCTGGGCGGGACTCTGACCTTGGCCCGAGGCCTTGCGGGAGGGAAAGTGAGACCCGGGTCCGCCCCATACCGGGACTGAGCGGTTGTGGCTTCTCCGTAGCTCGCATGTGGAAGACCCTCACCTTCTTCGTCGCGCTCCCCGGGGTGGCAGTCAGCATGCTGAATGTGTACCTGAAGTCGCACCACGGAGAGCACGAGAGACCCGAGTTCATCGCCTACCCCCATCTCCGCATCAGGACCAAGGTACGCCCTTGCACATCTCTTCAAGCGTCCGTTCTCTTTTCGTTATATGTGCCTTAGTGCAAGTTCTTCATTCTCTAAAGGCATGGGTGCCAGGCGTGTACAGCTTGTTTATCCTCACAGACAGAAAATGTATTTTCTTCCATTTTGTGGAAGGACAACTGACACTTGGGATTACGTCCCAATTTTCTTTTTCAAGGTCATACAATAAGTGCCCTTCAGTTTCCCTTTTCTCGGATTCATCCTACTTCCTGCCTTCTGAGACAGTTCTGAAACAGGTGTCCGTTGTGTAAAGTTTGGAGGTTTGGGAAATCTAATTAGAGTGGCAAAGTCTGAAGGTGGTTCCCGTAAGCGAACCCAGCTACATGGGGGAGGCTGAAGCAGGAGAATCCCTTGAACCTAGGAGGCGGAGTTTGCGGTGAGCTGAGATCGTGCCACTGCACTCCAGTCTGGGCGACACAGCGAGACTCTAGTCTCAAAACAACAAAACATGGGCATCTGGCAGCTACTAGTTGCATAATGAAGAGGCTGACAGCTTTCTGTATTTCCAACCACTGTCTTATCTTCTCGACTATTTTGTTGGCTGTTTATGTAGATACATTACAATGATTTGTCCTCTGTTGTTTGCTGTATCTTTAACAAGGGCTTATTCTGATTCTTTAATACTGGCCGTGCGCGGTGGCTCACGCCAGTAATCCCAGCACTTTGGGAGGCTAAGGCGGGTGGATCACCTGAGGTCAGGAGTTCAAGACCAGCCTGGTCAACATGGCAAAACACTGTCTCTACTAAAAATACAAAAAATAGCCGGGTGTGGTGGCGGGCGCCTGTAATCCCAGCTACTTGGGAGGCTGAGGTGGGAGAATCGCTTAAACCCAGGAGGCGGAGGTTGCAGTGAACAGAGATCCGGTCATTGCACTACATCCTGGGCAACAGGAGTGAAACTCCGTCTCAAAAAATAATAATAATAATAATATACTTAGCCAAAAGGCCAAGAAGTGATGGAAAAATAATTATTATGACATCACCTAGCCCATATAGGACTGGCCTTGTAGAAACTTAACCTAGACTCTTGAATTTTTTGAGTCTTTGAGCAACACTCCCACCCTTGTACAGTGGAATTAGAAGTCAGACAGTAAAGGTTTCTCAACCTCAGCACTGTTGACATTTGGGGCTGGGTAATTCTTGTTGGGCCATATCCTTGGCCTGTACCCACTAGGTGGCAGTAGTACCTGCTCAACCTTACTCCCCCTTCCCTTCCCCTGCCCCCACCACAATGTCTCCACATATTACCCATTGTCCCCAGGAGGGGCAAAATCACCCTGGGTTGGAGATTGTTGCCTTAAAGTAATGCTTTTCAAAGGTAATAGGGAAGATAATTGAGGGTGGACTGCCGTTTCCCAGCCCAGATATTGTTTGAAGTCTGAGATGGTGCCAGAAATCTGTATTTAATTAAGCATCTCCCTCCCCTAATACTGACTGCCAACATTTTGATACAGGTGATTTGAGGATTACACTTTCATAAACACAGCACTGGATATACTAGTTACTAGGGAGAGGATTATGAGTACCTAACTTGAGCTTGTATTTTCTGCCATCCATATTTGGTTCTGGAATTAAAACTATTCTGTAGCCAGGATAACTTTAAGGGCTCCCCTGGTAGTTATAAGAGCTCATTAAATAATGAGAAGGTTGAACTATGCCAGTAGATAAAGGACTAATTTCCATTTTGTTTTTGTATATGATCTGTAGCCCTTTTATAAGCAGTTCATGACAGTGTTCTTTCTGAATTATTTTCTGGAATTATCTAACTGACATCTTCACTCGACAGCCGTTTCCCTGGGGAGATGGTAACCATAGTCTATTCCATAACCCTCATGTGAATCCACTTCCAACTGGCTATGAAGATGAATAAAGAGAATCTGGACCACTACCTGGGCACCAGGGACCACAGCACTGGTTTGGACCATTACTCTGCACATGGACCAGAAAAAGTATACGGGACCTTAAGCTCATCTTCTTGTATCAAATGATGACTGGTATACTGGTCTTCCATCCCTTTGCTTGTGGCAGGAGATGGCTTAAATAAATAACTTAAACTTAGACTAGTCATGAGTTGAGTTACTTTCTTTGGTTGTGTTTTTTCGCAGAAATTAGCATTTGCAAGCTGAAAAGAAATTGGCATTAGTTATTTCTGTTTCCACCGTGAAGGTCTAGGCTGCTGTTTAGTGTTACAAGTCCAATTCAGCCCACTGAGTAAGTGTTTGTAACAGCCCCTCTTGGTTTATTGTGCCTGATGTGGGTAAAGGGACCAAGTGTAGCAGTGCTAATTAAGCATCAAGATTAGTCCTTGGCCAGGTGCGGTGGCTCATGCCTGTAATCCCCGCACTTTGGGGGGCTGAGGCTGGCGGATCACCTGAGGTCAGGAGTTCGAGACCAGCCTGGCCAACATGACGAAACCCTGTCTCTACTAAAAATACAAAAATTAGTTGGGTGTGGTGGCACGCTCCTATAGCTGGGTGTGGAGTCTTGAACCCGGGAGGTGGAGGTTGCAGTGAACCAAGCTCGTGCCACTGCAATCCAGCCTGGGCAACAGAGCGAGACTCTGTCTCAAAAAACCTGTGGTCCTTGACGGGCCTGAGATTTCAAAGACATTGAATGGCTAGCAGAATGGCTGCATTTTACACCTGAAAGAGGTACTTGTATTTCTCAGGAGGAAGTGCTTGATCTGGGTCTCATCTTTTTCCTGTCCCACTCCACTAGCATTTACTGCAGAATCTTCCCTGTAGTCATAATTTTCTCAAACATGTCAAGTTCTTACCTTGAAGTAATCTCCTTCAGGGCTGGTAGGGTCAGAAATCTTAAGAGAAATAAAGGGAGTGTGACACATTTCTGCTTATTGACTTTTTTCTGGAATTAAAACTATCCTGTTTTAATGGATACTAAATGGCAGTAGTAGTAGTAGTTACAAAACCACTCTGAGAGGGCAATTAATTGCAATCAAAATTTAAAACCTTTATTTTGGCCGGGTACGGTGACTCACACCTGTAATCCTAGAACTTTGGGAGGCCAAGGCGGGCAGATCATGAGGTCAAGAGATCAAGACCATCCTGGACAACATGGTAAAACCTCATCTCTACTGAAAATACAAAAGTTGGCTGGGCATGGTGGCATGCACCTGTAGTCCCAGGAGGCGGAGGTTGCAGTGAGCCCAGATCGCTCTACTACACTCCAGCCTGGAGACAGAGTGGGACGGAGTCTCACTCTGTTGCCCAGGCTACAGTGCAGTGGCACGATGTAAGTTCACTGCAACCTTCTCCCAGATTGAAGCGATTCTCCTGCCTCAGCCTCCCGAATAGCTGGGACTACAGGCACGCGCCACCACGCCTGGCTAATTTTTTGTGTTTTTAGTAGAGACAAGGTTTCACATGTTGGCCAGGCTGGTCTTGAACTCCTAACCTCAGGTGATCTGCTCACCTCAGCCTCCCAAACTGCTGGGATTACAGGTCTGAGCCACTGTGCCTGGCCAGAGCTGGTTTATTCTTTCTTTTTCTTTTTTTTTTTGAGACAAGAGTTTTGCTCTTGTTGCCCAGGCTGGAGTGCAATGGCATGATCTTGGCTCACCACAACCTCCACCTCCCAGGTTCAAGCAATTCTCCTGCCTTATCCTCCTGAGTAGCTGGGATTACAAGCATGTGCCACCATACCTGGCTAATTTTTTGTATTTTAAGTAGAGACAGGGTTTCTCTATGTTGGTCAAGCTAGCCTCAAATTCCCAACCTCAGGTGATCCGCCCACCTCAGCCTCCCAAAGTGCTGGGATTACAGGCGTGAGCCACCACACCCGGCCAGTTGGTTTATTCTTTTTTTTTTTAATTTAATTTATTTTTTTTTTTTTTAATTTTTATTTTTTGAGACGGAGTCTCGCTCTGTCGCCCAGGCTGGAGTGCAGTGGCTGGATCTCAGCTCACTGCAAGCTCCGCCTCCCAGGTTCATGCCATTCTCCTGCCTCGGCCTCCCAAGTAGCTGGGACTACAGGCGCCCGCCACCTCACCCGGCTAGTTTTTTGTATTTTTTAATAGAGACGGGGTTTCACCGTGTTAGCCATGATGGTCTCGATCTCCTGACCTCGTGATCCGCCCGTCTCGGCCTCCCAAAGTGCTGGGATTACAGGCTTGAGCCACCACGCCTGGCCAGTTGGTTTATTCTTAAGGCTCAAAGGAACACTTTTGTGGTAAGGTTCAAGAGGCAATGAGGTATTTCATGTTGTATTACATTAAACTGGTAATGCAAAAGTAAGGCATATACAGTACAGAATAGAGAATCTCATTATCTTTCCCATTTTGTGATATAACAGCCTGTACTTCTGAGTCCCTATAGGACTGTTTTGGTTGTGGCCAGTCTGAGTTTAGGACAGATGTATATTATACTTCAGCTTGCTGCCTGGCCTCCCTTGGCTAGGTTCCAAACATCTTTTATAATCCTTGGATAATGGACCCTAGCTAGTCATAAAATATAAATGAAGAATGTTTTGAAGTGACATTACGGACAAGTCACATTAAATGTGATGTAGCGACTGGTAAAGTGGAGACAAGACAATAGAATTAGGGCCTTCTATAAATCAAGTTTCTTGGTTTATTTTTGAGACAGGGTCTTGCTCTGTCACCCAGCCTGGAGTGCAGTGGCACAGTCACAGCCCAGTCTCCACCTCCCAGGCTCAGGTGATGCTCTCACCTCAGCCTTTCGAGTATCTGGGACTACAGGCCCACACCACCATAACCTGCTAATTTTTTTGTAGAGACGGGGTTTCGCCATGTTGCCCAGGCTGGTCTCGAATTCCTGAGCTCAAGTGATCGGCCCATCTCACCTTCCAAAGTGTTATAGGCATGAGCCACCATACCCGGCCTGTAATTCAAGTTGTATACTTCTTTGGGCATATAATAAAACCAAATTACTCAAGTAATTGTGGGGATTCCGTGACATTCTGAGGTATGTAAGTGCTCTCCTGATCCTTTTTTGGTACCATATCGTATTTGTGTAGCATGTTGTGGAAATTTTAGAAATCAGTGAGGTTTTGGCTGGGTGCAGTGGCTCACACCTGTAATCCCAGCACTTTGGGAGGTCAAGACTGGCAGATCACCTGAGGTCAAGAGTTCAAGAACAGCCTGGCCAATATGGTGAAACCCCATCTCTACTAAACATACAAAAATTAGCTGGGCATTGTGGTGCACGCCTGTAATCCCAGCTACTCGGGAGGCTGAGGCAGGAAAATCATTGGAACCCAGGAGGTGGAGGTTGCAGTGAGCCGAGATTGCACCACTGCACTCCAGCCTGGGCGACAGAGCCAGACTGTCTCAAAAAAAAAAAAAAAAAATCAGGTTTCTGATTGCCATACTGTACCACCTAGCTTAGACAAGTCACTTTTTCTTCACCTTTAAGTTACAAAACACAAAACTCTCCCCAGTGTATACACGAGGTTTGTAGGGTAACAGGGTAATAGTTCCATTAAATGCACTGAGTTCCAGAGGCAAATAATGATAGAAACTAAATGTTACAATTTATTCCATCTTGCAGGATTACAGACATTACAGGGCAGGATGAGTAAACAAGGCAAATAAAGCCAGCACCTTTAGCTCCCCCCCCCCCCCCCGCCCAACCCACCCACCATTTAACCAGATGCAGCATTTTAAGGATATGCAGGTTGACAATTCACTGACTTGGGTTGAGAGCTGGCAATAGCAGATCTTTGCAATTTAGGTTCTTCCTCCATAGCTATTCCAAATATCTTAATTCCTGAACTACACACTGAGAGCTCTGAAATGGTGGTCATTGCAACATTCTTGCAGCTTTCACATCTTAATCTGACACCTCTGGTGAAGGTAGGGAACTGTGTTAAAAGCTGTCTTCCTCTTTGCTAATCCAGGCCACCAGCAATCTTAACCATTAGTTATTATATAAAAATAAAAGTGTGCTCAAAAGCACCCACTGAAACTGTTGTGCCCAGATCCTTTTTCAGAGCATTAGTTCCCTGAGAGAAAAAAAGAGGTCTTAACCAATTACTTTCATGAACGATGACCCCAGTACAGTGTATATGTCTTTTGCAGCAGAAATCAAGAGGTCAGGCAGCTCTGCTCATCCTGACTAGTTTATCATCGTTTGCATTACAAGGTATATTTATGTAAAGCTGATTCCACACCAAGTATTGCAACCATAATCTCAAAAAATTGTTCAATTTTAGCACACTGAGTTCCTGCCAGATGCCACAGCAGGTAAGAAATCATCTCAAAGAGTTCATCTTTTACAACTGAGAGGAAAACATCGAAGGGGGAAATAAAACTCCTCTCTCCTAAGTTCCTCATCAAATCTGATGGCTATGTTCACAGATTTAGTTGACAAAAATCCAGAGTCCTCAATTTCTGGATTGAGAAATCCTTCAAGGTGACTGTCAAGGTCAAGAAGAATTTTCAGACTTCTCTTTGCCATGGCCCATGAATTCCAGTCCTTCAATAGGAATCTCTTTCTCCTTTATTGCTTTCTGGTAGGAGGAGAAAACACATTATAAGGACCTATATGAAGCTCAAGTTGCAAGCTTTGTAAATAAAATATGACAGCACAAAAGTAAAATCAAGCTGATTATAAAGACTTATAACCATGATTCAAACCATATACTTTTTAAAAAACAAGTACTGGTAGGATGTGGTGGCTCAGGCCTATAATCGCAGCATTTTGGGAGACCAAGGCAGGTGGATCACTTGAGGCCAGAAGTTAAGAGACCAACCTGGCCAACATGGCGAAACCCTGTTTATACTAAAAATATAAAAATTATTGGGTAGGCCGGGCGCGGTGGCTCAAGCCTGTAATCCCAGCACTTTGGGAGGCCGAGACGGGCGGATCACGAGGTCCGGAGATCGAGACCATCCTGGCTAACTAGGTGAAACCCCGTCTCTACTAAAAAAAAAAAATACAAAAAACTAGCCGGGCGAGGCGCCTGTAGTCCCAGCTACTCGGGAGGCTGAGGCAGGAAAATGGCATAAACCCGGGAGGCGGAGCTTGCAGTGAGCTGAGATCCGGCCACTGCACTCCAGCCTGGGCGACAGAGCGAGACTCCGTCTCAAAAAAAAAAAAAAAATTAGCTGGGCATGGGGGTGCATGCCTGTAATTCCAGCTACTCCGGTGGCTGAGTCATGAGAATAGCTTGAACCTGGGAGGTGGAGGTTGCCAGTGAGCTGAGATTGTGCCATTGCACTCCAGCCTGGGAGACAGTGAGACTCTGCCTCAAAAATAAATAAAAACCAGAAGTACCATAATGAATAAATCAAGTGTAAGACTCGAGGGAGACTGGAAAAGGAGTTGTGAGGGAACCATTAAAATTAAGTGAAATTTGAAAAATCATCATCACTTTGTGTTGGTGAAAGACTTACTGGCTATGTGACCAACTAAATGGGATGAAGGCAGCAACTACCTCGGGGAACTGCTGTGAGGATGTGTTGGGTTAACTTATTGGAAGTGCTTTGCCCAGTGCTGTTCTAACAATTCAAAGCAGTTCCACATCCATTGGGCCAGAATAAACATTTCCTAGTTGCAGTTGCGGGGACTGGTCAAGAGAGATAAACAGGCTAATGAAGGGTTTATAACATCAAAATAATGTGATCCTCCAGTCAAGTATAACCCCGCCCAGATCTCAGCTGTAATAGTGGAAAAGTGCACCACCTGCGAAAGAATCAAGGAAACCTGGTGCTAGTGAACTCGGATCAATCACTTCCTATTTCTGGGTGTTAGTTTTTTATGTATAAAATACGAGTAACTGTGCCCACCTTGCGAGTTTAGGATGAACACCAAATGAACCAAAAGATGTGACTGTGTTTCTTAAAAACAAAAACACTGCACCAATATTTGTCATTCGGAGAGACACCCAAACGGCCTCGGTGGTGATGATAGGGGAGCGAGCTCCTGCCACTGGCCTCACAGCGGCTTTTCTCCACCCTTCCAGTCCAGTCCCAACCCCCATAAAATACGACGACTGTAGTACGACGAGTGTAATACAGCGCGGAGAATGCGGGGCCTGGAAACAGAGGCGGAAAGGCTCACCTGAACACACTGCTGGTAGCGCTTGAAGAGGTCGGTGCACGGGTCCCCGGAGCTGTCCCCCTTGAGAAACTTCTCGGCGAACCAGCGATTGAAGCACTGGTCGTATTCGCGCTTCATGTCCGTGCATGCCTCCCCCACACTGTTCATGGCGACAGTGGTGTCGGCGGCAGCGGCAGCGCACTCTGATGTCATCACTCTTAGGCGCGTCGCTCGGCGTTACGCGCGGGCGCACTACGGGGGGCAAGGAAGGAAGAAATGTGGTCGCGGTTGGTGTCGCTAGGCCTTCGGGCCCCTGTGGGCGGGCGCCAGGGCTTCACCTCCAAGGTGGATCCTCAGGTAAAGGCCAGGGCCATCTAGGCGGGTGGCGGAGCAAGCCGGGAGGCACTCTGGGGCGCCGGTGACCCACACTCCCCGCCTCATTCCTCCTCCAGGGCAGTGGCCGGATCACGGCCCAGGTGATCGAGCACCTGGAGCGTCTAGCGCTTGTGGACTTCGGCAGCCGCGAGGCAGTGGCGCGACTGGAGAAAGCTATCGCCTTCGCCGACCGGCTACGCGCCGTGGACACTGACGGGGTGGAGCCCATGGAGTCGGTCCTGGAGGACAGGTAAACTCGAGGCTGCAGCCCCGAAGCCTTGAGCGTGGCCCGTTCGCAGCCGTTTAATGTGACGATTAGCGAACAATTTTCCAGGGGGTTAAAGAGCGTTAGCGAGATTCAGGAACTTGCCCACGGTCACCTCGCGAGTCAGTGGCTTCACTCTTCCCCTTGTTCATTATGGATGCTCTCGCTCGTGTCGTCCTAGTGTAAGTAGAAACAAAACCCAAACTGCTCATCATCGCCTTTGTGTTTTTTTTTTCTTGAGACGGAGTCTCGCTCTGTTGCCCAGACTGGAGTGCAGTGGCGCGATCTCGGTTCACTGCAAGCTCCACCTCCCGTGTTCAAGCAATTATCTTCCTCAGCCTCCCGAGTAGCTGGGACTACAGGCGCCTGACACCACGCCCGGCTAATTTTTTTTGTATTTTTAGTAGAGACGGGGTTTCACCATCTTGGCCAGGCTGGTCTTGAACTCCTGATCTCGTGATCCACCCGCCTGGGCCGCCCAAAGTACTGGGATTATAGGCGTGAGCTACCGCGCCTGGCCTAATCATTGCCTTTGAGCCCCTACTCCATAGAGTCCCTGCCTGCTCACTCAGACGTACTTTTCTCAGTACCCTCCTTGGCTACCTTGACTGCGTCTCCAGCAAGACAAGTTCTTTCCCTCTCTAGATCTTTGCACTGGCCCTTCGTTTTTTCCTGCCTCTCAGTATTTGCATGGCTGCCTCCCTCTTGGCACAGGTCTCAGCTTATCTTCTGGGAAAGGGCTCTCCTAAGCACTCCAAATCCCTTCTCCCCTTCTAGTTAGTAACATATCCTACTGGGTTTTTCCCCCTAACATTTTAATGGACTTTTGTTCATTTGTTATATCTGTTTTATTAAAATGTTAGCACATTATGAGATTTGGTTCCTGTTGCATTCCTGCCTCGAATTTTTATTTTTTGAGATGGAGTCTCACTCTTATCACCCGGGTTAGAGTGCAGTGGCATGATCTCAGCTCATTGCAACCTCCACCTCCCGGGCTCAAGAGATCCTTCTACCTCAGCCTCCAAGTAGAGGACCACAGGCTCGTGCCACCAGGCCTGGCTAATTTTTTATATTTTTGATAGAGACAGGATTTTGCCATGTTCTCCAGGCTTGACTCCTGAGCAAAGGTGATCCACCCACCTCAGCCTCCTAAAGTACTGGGATTACAGGCATGAGCCACAGCGCCTGGCCCAATGTTTGACTCTTTCAAATCTCTTCTCTACTTTGCAATTTTCTTTTTCCTTTGGGACAGGGTCTCACTGTATTGCCCAGGCTGGTCACAAACTTCTAGACTCAAGAGATCCTCCTGCCTCAGCCTCTCAAATAGCTGGGACTGTAGGTGTGCACCATAACTGGCTAATTAAATTTTTGTAGAAACAGGGTCTTGCTATGTTGCCCCGTCTGGTGTCAAACTCCTGGTCTCAAGCAATTCTCCTGCCTTAGCTTCCTACTTCCTCAAGAAAGTCTAACCTTTTTTTTTTTTGAGATGGAGTCCTGCCCCCTGCCCCATTGCCCAGGTTGGAGTACAGTTGCACGATCTCGGCTTACTGCAACCTTCACCCTCCAGGTTCAAGTGATTTCTGTGCCTCAGCCTCCAGAGTAGCTGGGATTACAGGCATCCGCCACCACACTCAGCTAATTTTTGTATTTGTAGTAGAGATGGGGTTTCACCATGTTGGCCAGGCTGTTCTCGAACCCCTGGCCTCAAGTGATCTGCCCATCTTAGCCTCCCAAAATGCTGGGATTACAGGCGTGAGCCACTGTGCTGGCCAAAAAAGTCCATTCCTTTTTTTTTTTTTTTTTTTTGAGATAGTTTCACTCTTCCACCCAGGCTGGAGTTCAGTGGTGCAATCTCAGCTCACTGCAACCTCCACCTTCCGGTTTCAAGTGATTCTCTTGCCTCAGCCTCCGGAGTTCTACAGGCGCACGCCACCATGCCCAGCTAATTTTTGTATTTTTAGTACAGATGAGATTTCACCACATTGGCCAGGCTGGTCTCGAACTCATGACCTCGCAATCTGCCCGCCTTGGCCTCCCAAAGTGCTGGGATTATAGGCGTGAGCCACAAGTCTTCATTCTTTTATACTTAAGATTCTCTACCTGTGGCTCTCATGATATTCAAAAGGACTGATTTACACATGTATTTATACATCTATTTAAGGGATATGTTGAGTCTCTGCCCCTCTCCTGCTCACCCACCTTCCACAGCATGTCTGTTTTTCCTCATCATGTTCTCAGCGGTTGGCACTGAATATTCGGTAAATATTTTTGTTGTTTTTTTGAGATGGAGTCTCATTGTTGCCCAGGCTGGAGTGCAGTGGTGCAATCTTGGCTCACTGCAACTTCTGCCTCCTGGGTTTGAGATTCTTGCCTCAGCCTCCTGTGCATCCGGGATTACAAGCATGCGCCATCACGCCTGGTTAATTTTTATATTTTTAGTAGAGAGGAGTTTCACCATGTTGGCGAGGCTAGCCTTGAACTCCTGACCTCAGGTGATCTGCCCGCCTCGGCCTCCCAAAGTGCTGGGAATACAGGCGTGAGCCACCCTGCCTGGCCTCAGTAAATGTTTAATGAATTTTTTTTTTTTTTTTT
>NC_045443.1:118170718-118192748 GCF_002776525.5 Piliocolobus tephrosceles
TACAGGCATGCGCCACCACGCCTGGCTAATTTTGTATCTTTAGTAGACACAGGGTTTCTCCATGTTGGTCGGGCTGGTCTCAAACTCCTGGCCTGAGGTGATCTGCTCACCTTGGCCTCCCAAAATTCTGGGATTACAGGCGTGAGCTACCGTGCCCGGCCCCAGTGTTCTTTATTAATATCTCTAGGAAAGGAGGGACTAGAAGCACAGACTCATCAGAATTCCCCAAGTTATCTAGAGGGTAAATATAAAGAAATATAAACATTATTAATAAGGGAAAAGGTCGTGAAAAAAGATGACGGGGAATTTGGATCTAGTAGCTAGCATCTCAACCTGGTATTCAGTGATCTGTACTGTTTTTCATAAAATTAGAAACCAGTTTGGGTTAATGATTCCCATTAATCATTTTAACAAGACATTTGTAGGACTTCAATGCTTTGAACACAGAGAATGTAAAGTGAAGACAGGTATTAAACCTTTTTTTTTTTTGTAGTTTTTATAACTTATTTGATGTATTTGATGATCAGCAGTTAGTTCACATCCACACTGACTGTAGGTTTGTGAAAGTGGTAACAAGTACATAACCAAAGTATACAGCTTGTTTGGTAAATTTCTGACCTCAGTATGTTTCCTGGACCACCCACTGTACATGGACACAGTCTGGACATTCCTTACTACTTTGGCCCTGACAGCTTTGTTGAGCCTGGTATCAGTGCACGTATCTGGAGTTTTCCATCTCCTTCGTGGCAAATTTCCGGTCTCTTTAAGAGCCTGAGGGGCACACTTCTTGAAGCCCACTCCACGGATACACTTGTGAATATTAACGGTGTACTCCTGGGTCACCACCTAGTTGATGGCATAACGACCATTCTTCTCACCATCCTTCTTTGCAGGAGCCCAAGTTGCTTAAATGGTTTTAGGTAGTAGGCATCTTAGCTATAAAAGCCCTGACTTGGCCGGGCATGATGGCTCACTTCTGTAATCCCAGCATTTTGGGAGGCCGAGGCAGGCAGGTCACTTTAGGTCAGGAGTTTGAGACTGCCTGGCCAACATGGTGAAACCCTGTCTCTACTTAAAAAATACAAAAATTTGCCAGGCATAGTGGTAATCCCAGCAACTCTGAAGGCTGAGGCAGGAGAATTGCTTGAACCCAGGAGGCGGAGGTTGCAGTGAGCTGAGATCATGCCACTGCACTCCAGCCTGGGCGACAGAGCAAGACTCCATCTCAAAAAAAAAAAAAAGTAGACTGGGGGCAGTGGCTCACACCTGTAATCCCAGCACTTTGGGAGGCTGAGATGGGTGGATCACGGGGTCAGTAGTTGAAGACCAGCCTGGCCAAGACGGTGAAACCCCGTCCATACTAAAAATAAAAAAATTAGCCAGGCAAAGTGGCAGGCGCCTGTAATCCCAGCTACTCGGGAGACTGAGGCAGGAGAATTGCTTGAACCAGGGCGGCAGAGGTTGCAGTGGGCCGAGATGGAGCCACTGCACTCCAGCCTGGGCAACAGAGTGAGATTCCATCTTAAAAAAGACAAAACAAGGCCGGGCACGGTGGTTCACACCTATAATCCCAGCACTTTGGGAGGCTGAAGCAGGTGGATCACCTGAGGTCAGGAATTCGAGACCAGCCTGAACAATATGGTGAAAGCCCTTCTCTACTAAAAATACAAAAATTAGCCGGACGTGGTGGGGCACTCCTGTAGTCCCAGCTATTCGGGAGGCTGAAACAGGAGAACTGCTTGAACCTGGGCAGCAGAGGTTGCAGTGAGCCGAGATCACACCACTGCTCTGGGCGACAGAGCAAGACTCTCTCTCAAAAACAAAAACAAAAAACAAAACAAAACAAAACGCCTTGACTGGCTAATAGAAATCTCTTTGCACACTAATAACATGTCATTTGGTTTGAGCTACAAACATTAGTGTGCTTACGTGCCAGGGGCTAAGAAATTACATAATTTTTTTTTTTTTGAGCTGGAGTCTCACTCTGTTGCCCAGGCTGGAGTGCAGTAGCACGATCTCAGCTCACCGCAACCTCTTCCTCCCAGGTTGAAGCAATTCTCCTGTCTCAGCCTCCCAAGTAGCTGGGACGACAGGTGCCCACAATGCCCAGCTAATTTTTGTATTTTTAGTAGAGATGGGGTTTCACCATATTGGTCAGGCTGGTCTCGAACTCCTGACCTCAGGTGATCCTCCCGCCTTGGTCTCCCAAAGTGCTGGGATTACAGGCACGAGCCACCATGCCTGGCCTAAATTATTTCAGTTTTCACATGCAGTCCTTGAAGGTCAATACAAGTTATCTGTGTTATAGATGGAAAAAAACTGAGGTTCAGAAAGGTTATATAATGTGCCCAAAGTTTCACACGAAATAAGCAGAGGATTTGGAACTCAGAGCTTCTGCTGCCAAATACTGCTCTAAGATATGCCAGCTAAAGTCAATTCCTTTATAAAAGGAATTTCTTTATAAAAGAAACTATTTTCTTTCATCTGAAATCCAGAGAATGAGTTGACAGCAACTCTGAGTGCAGCCAAATACTTAAATATCCCTCAGAGTCTTATGAACCAAAAACTTCAAACTCTTGGGCTCAAGCCATCCTCCTGTCTCAGCCTCTCAAGTAGCTGGGACTACAGGTGTGCACCATTATGCCCAGCTAATTTTTTTTTCTTTTCTTTTCTTTTTTTGGTGGAGACAGGATCTTGCTGTGTTGCCGAAGCTGGTCTCAAACTTCTGGGCTCAAGTGATCCTCCTGCCTCAGCCTCCCAAAGTGTTGGGATTATAGGCATGAACCATCATGCCTGGCCTGAACCCAGAATTTTTTTTTTTCTCATTCTGTTGCCCAGGCTGCAGTGCAGTAGCACAATCTTGGCTCACTGCAGCCTCCACCTCCTGAACTTGAGTGATCCTACCACCTCAGCCTCCCAAGTAGCTGAGACTATATAGGCACATGCCACCACCCATAGCTAACTTTTGCCATTTTTTAGGGGAGATGGGGTTTCGCCATGTTTCCCAGGCTGGTCTCGAACTCCTGGACTCAAGCAATCCACCAACCCGCCCCCAGCCTCCCGAAGTGTTGGGAATATAGATGTGAGCCACCTTGCCTGGCTCAGAACTTTTAACCAAATTAATTAGCCCCCATTCCAGTCTGCATCAAACTAGAAATAAAGTAGGAGGAAGGGAAAAGGCTTTTAGATGGAAGTAGAGGGGTCCATAAGAAGCTATTCCTTCCAGCCAGATAGCAGGAAAGAAGCTCAAAGAAAGAAAAGCAGTGGGAGAACTGTCCCATCAGTGAGTCCAAGGGCTGACGGAATCACAAATGGAGCCACTTTGTCCTCCCTGTTGACACAGCACTTTCCAATGCCATTGTAGCAGCATTTCCCACAGTTACTTAAGTTATTGTTCCTGAGTTTTAACCAGCAGGGACTTCCAGTTTACAACTGAAGTCTTTCTCAACTAGGGTTCCTCAGCCAAACCAGAACACAGAAAGATTCAAGTGACTTTTTTTCAGTTCTCCCAAGGACAATGTATGACAAATGTTAGCTCAAACACATACGAGAGAAGTTAATTTATCATCAGAATGGGTGTCTTGGGGTATATGGGCTAACTTATCTTACAGAACCTGACTGGGAAAGACAGGAGGTGAGGTAGAAGTTTAGTCAATCAGTAATTGATCTGAAAAGCTCATCTGGTCCTGTTCAGTGTTTTATACAATTCTGAGGTTCAAGAAAGTGCAGCAACTCACCAAGTGAGAGGTATGCTTGCTGTACCACTGTCACAGAGACCGTGGGTTCAGGAGCCTGTAATTAAGAAAATAAAGCTAGGCATCGTGGTATACAACTGTAATCCCAGCTACTTGGGAAGCTAAGGCAGGAGGCTCACTTGAGCCCAGAAGTTTGAGACCAGCCTAGGCAACACAGCAAAACCCTGTCTGAAAAACAAAAAAAAAATGTTAAAAAAAAAAAAAAAAAAAAAAAAACCAACCCCAGAAAATGTGTCTATTTTAGGAACAATTCCATCATAACCAATAACTAAATAGAAATGTGTGGTATGTAAAGGGGTGAATTTTGTTTTCCTGGAAATTTCACTTATGCAGGAAACTTAATTACCAAACTTGATTACTTGATGATAAGTAAATAAATTAGTTGCTATTAGAGCTACTCTTGGGGAAGCAGTAGCATTTAACCGCCTGTTGGTGGTAGTAAAGAGTCTTCCCCAAACCTTCGAATGTTAGGCAGGTTATGCCTGATCACCAGTGCACTGAGTGGTAGGGACTGAGATGTACGGGGTGCACTAAGGCTTTCTCAAAGGAGCAGGTGCTACTCAGACCCCTCTCTTACTGCCGTGAATGCAGGCTCAGCATTATCAGATCTTGTTTTTTAACATTTCATTTAATCTTCCCAGAAATCCTATGAAGCATTCAACCAACAAGGAAACTGAGAGAGAGGATAAGTAATGTGTAGCACTGGGATCTGAATTCAGCTGTAACTCGAGAGCCTAAGCTCTTAGCCTTTTTTTTTTTTTTAAAGACGGAGTCTTGCTCTGTCATCCAGGCTGGAGTGCAGTGGCAAGATCTCCGCTCACTGCAAGCTCCACCTCCAGAGTTCACACCGTTCTCCCGCCTCAGCCTCTCACTACAGGTACCCGCCACCACGCCTGGCTAATATTTTTGTGTGTGTTTTTAGTAGAGATGGGGTTTCACCCTGTTAGCCAGGATGGTCTCGATCTCCTGACCTCGTGATCTGCCCGTCTTGGCCTCCCAAAGTGCTGGGATTACAGGCATGTGCCACTGCGCCCGGCCTCTTAGCCATTTTTTAATACTGTCCAACAGAAACTATAAACTCCAGAAAGTCCAAGGGTTGGCTGGGCGCGGTGGCTCAAGCCTGTAATCCCAGCACTTTGGGAGGCCGAGACGGGCGGATCACGAGGTCAGGAGATCGAGACCATCCTGGCTAACACAGTGAAACCTCGTCTCTACTAAAAAATACAAAAAAAAAAAAAAAAAAGAAAGTCCAAGGGTTACCTTTGAATGGTATAATTATGATTTTGATTTTACTTTTGTTCTCCCAAGTTTTCTTAAATGAATGCACAGTCCTTGTGTTATTACCAAAAAAAAAAAAAAATCTAGTACAACTCTCTTTTGTGTGTGAGAGAGACACTGTCTCACTCTGTCACCCAGGTTGGAATGCAGTGGTGCAGTCTCCGCTCACTACAAACTCTGCTTCCCACATTCAAGTGATTCTTGTGCCTCAGTCTCTCGGGTAGCTGGGATTACAGGTATGCACCATCACGCCCGGTTAACTTTTGTATTTTTAGTAGAGACAGGGTTTCACCATATTGGATGGTCTCAAACTCCTGACCTCAGGTGATCCACCCACTTTGGCCTCCCAAAGTGCTGGGATTACAGGCTTGAGCCACTGTGCCTGGAGTTTTTTTTTTTCCTTCTTGCTCTGTCGCCCAGGCTGCAATGCAGTGGCGCCATCTCGGCTCACTGCAACCTCCACCTCCTGGGTTCAAGCAATTCTCTTGCCTCAGCCTCCTGAGTAGCTGGGATTACACATGCGTGCCACCACGCCTGGCTAATTTTTGTATTTTTAGTAGAGACGAGGTTTCCCCATGTTGCCCAGGCTGGTCTTGAACTCCTGAACTCAGGTGATCCACCCGTCTCAGCCTCCCACAGTGCTGGGATTACATGTGGGAGCCACCGCACCCAGCCTCTTTTTTTCTTCCCCCTGCCACCCAAGAAATTTAATGTCTGAAAAGATCATACTTGTTCAAGGCCACACAGTGGCCTTGAACCGCCCGCTTCAGCCTCCCAAAGTGCTAGGATTACAGGCCTGAGACACTGCATCCAGCCGACAACTTAGTTCTGATGTGCAGCCTTAGCCCAGATGTTCCTGTCACATCTTTGTCCCTCATGCCAGGTCATATAACAGACTTCAACTTTCTAGTATTCATACTATGAATAAATATTTGTTGTGTCTAGCTTTGGGCTGGGTGCCACACAAAAAAAGAACTAGTCCTTTCCTAAAATAATCTTATCGTGATAACTTAGTTTTTTGTTTTTTGTTTTTTTTTTTTTGAGGCGGAGTCTTGCTCTGTCGCCCAGGCTCGAGTGGTACAGTGGCACGATCTTGACTCACTGTAAGCTCCGCCTCCCGGATTCACGCCATTCTCCTGCCTCAGCCTCCCCAGTAGCTAGGACTACAAGCACCCGACACCAGGCCTGGCTAATTTTTTTGTATTTTTTAGTGAAGACGGGGCTTCACCATGTTAGTCAGGATGGTCTCGATCTCCTGACCTCGTGATCCGCCCGCCTCGGCCTCCCAAAGTGCTGGGATTACAGGCGTTAGACACCGTGCCCGGCCGACAACTTAGTTTTTTTGTGTAGCCTTAGCCCAGATGTTCCTGTCACATCTTTGTCCTGACATGACTCAAATGCCATTAGGGTCTGCCCTCAGTCTGTGCCCACTCAAAGCAGGAGGAGCATAGCTACTACTGAATACTGTATCAGTGATATAACAAACTGCTTATTTTTTTAGCCCAAGTATCTGGAAGCAGGCTTACACACTTTCACACCTTGAAACAATAGTGAAGCCTCATGCATATGTTCAAGCTCCTGTGTGTTTTTTACCAGTTTGCCATCTGAAGGCTTTAGTAAAGTCACTAGGTCCCATAGAACACTGGGAGATTCTTGAGCTGTCTGTGACACGTCTTGCTCAAGGGCAGCTGCACCCATCCACCAAATTGGCTGTGGTGGAAAAAGCATTCATCTTAGGGGTACCAGATTGGGCTCAGATCCCAGTTCTGTTACTTAGGAGCCAACATCCTTAAGTCACTCTTGAGGCAAGTTTGCTTCCCCATCTCTGCTTAGGTTTCTAGCTTCATCTTCCACTCCAGCAGACCACACCCCAGCCTGCTGAACTCCCTGTCCTTCTCTGAATCTCTGAGCTCTGGGTTCTCTTGCTTTGGGATTCATGCTGCTATACCTGCCAATAAGTCCATTTCTCATACCTTCATCCCCCAGTCCAGCTATTCTGAGGATGTGCTACTCACCCAGGCTGGACTAGGTACCCTTTCTATCCTTTGGCAGGCTGTGCTAACTTCTATTAGATTTAAAATATTTTGTAATTGCTTTTACCTGTCCCCACCAAAAGACAGTTGCCCATATAATCATCAAAAACTATTTGTTAAATCAATCCAGAGAAGTGATTAGCACTTACTTCTCAGGTCTGTTGGGACAATCTACAAACTGTAGGCTGTTATTTGGTCTACTATTGATCCCAGCTTCTCTATCTTTGAATAGTGCCCATTAACTCAAGAATATACCGCTTCCTTGTTCTCTCCTTCTTGCCCCTTCCACCATCCCCTAAAAGCCCCCTTCTCTGAGAGGGTAACCTTGAGCTTCTGGGTTTTGTAGATGTCTATACCTGAGATCCGACAATGTGGTAGAAGGCAATTGTGCTGATGAATTACTACAAAACTCCCATCGAGTCGTGGAGGAGTATTTTGTGGCCCCCCCAGGTAGGTGTTGCCCAGAGTGGTTTAACAGATAGTCTCACAGTGACCTTAAGAATGAAGCAGGAAGCGTGAGGACCAAAGATGCTATGTGAAGGCACTTTGAAAAGGATAAAGTGCATACAGATGGTGACATTAAGGTGGCAGTAGGGTCCAGGGTCATACCTCTAGGGGGCAGTTAGTAACAGGAATAAGCAAAACAGGATTGGGGGCAAGTGGGGTAAAGGTTTAGAGTGGATGGAAATCTGGAGCTCAGGATCTGCCTAAAGGGGCAGCTGACATTCCATGTTTCTCAAAGCCACAGTTAAGACCATGCCAGATCCTGTAATCAGCTCCAACTTTCTAGTATTCATACCATGAATAAATATTTGCTAGGTCTAGCTTTGGGCGGGGTGCCACAAAATAACCAGTCCTTTCCTATAAGAATCTTTTTTTTTTTTTTTTTTTTTTTTTGAGATGGAATTTCACTCTTGTTGTCCAGGCTAGAGTGCAATGGTGCAATCTCAGCTCACCACAACCTCCGCATCCCGGGTTCAAGCGATTCTCCTGCCTCAGGCTCCCGAGTAGCTGGGATTACAGGCATGCACCACCACGCCTGGCTAATTTTTTGTATTTGTAGTAGAGGCAGGGTTTCACCATGTTAGCCAGGATTGTCTCGATCTCCCGACCTCAGGCGATCCACCCACCTCAGCCTCCCAAAAGGAATCTTATGTGCGGCCTTAGCCCAGATGTTTCTGTCATATCTTTGCCCCTCTATGACATGATTCAAATGCCATTAGGGTCTGTGCTCAGTGTGTGCCCACTCAAAGCAGGAGGAGCATGGCTGGTACCGTATCAGTGGTGCCAGGCAGGAATGTAAACCCGTTTCTCCAGAGAACCTGGATACCTGGCATTTTGTATTTCTTTTTTTTTTTTTTTTTTTTTGAGACGGAGTTTCGCTTGGTCGGCCAGGCTTTAGTGCAATCTTGGCTCACTGCAACCTTTGCCTCCCAGGTTCAAGCAATTCTCTGCCTCAGCCTGCCTAGTAGCTGGGATTACAAGTGCCTGCCACTATGCCTGGCTAATTTTTTTGTATTTTTAGTAGAGACGGGATTTTGCCATCTTGGCCGGGCTAGTCTTGAACTCTTGACCTCGTGATCCACCCGCCTCAGCCTCCCAAAGTGCTGGGATTACAGGGGTGAGCGACTACACCCCACTGATATTTCTTAAATTTTAAGTGCTGGCAACCAATTCAAGCCAAATTCACCGTCCAAGCCAAATAAAACACACTTGCAAGCCACGTGCAGTCTGTGAGCCATCAGTTTACAACTGCTGGTGTAGAGATTTGCATCATCTACCTACTGTAAGTATTTTAAATAGAAGCTTTAAAATTACTCTGGGCTGACAGTAAAATCTAGAACCTTGGATAGGTTGACTGTTTTTATCTCCTCTGCAGGTAGGTGAGTACTGGAGTTGTTGTACTACCCCTCTGGGCATTTGGGAGTGGGACTAGCCAAAAGCAGTCAGGTAGACTGCTAAGTGCCAACTTCCAGTTCAGCATATCCCCTGAGGGAGAATCATTCTGAGCAGACTCCACGTAAGACATTGGCCCTGGTCAGCTCAAGGTGCCAGTTAAAGGCAGGCTCTGGTTGAAGCAAGGATGGGAAAGAAAGCTAGAAAATGTGTGAGCTAAACTTTTTTGAGACGGAGTCTCGCTCTGTTGCCCAGGCTGGAGTGCAGTGGTGCGATCTTGGCTCACTGCAAGCTCCGCCTCCCAGGTTCATGCCAGTCTCCTGCCTCAGCCTCCCAAGTAGCTGAGACTACAGGTGACCACCACCATGCCCAGCTAATTTTTTGTATTTTTAGTAGAGATGGGGTTTCACTGTATTAGCCAGGATGGTCTCCATCTCCTGACCCCGTGAGCTGCCCGCCTCGGCCTCTCAAAGTGCTGGGATTACAGGTGTGAGCCACCGTGCCTGGCCATGAGCTACTTTTATCATGCCTCCAATCCACTAAATCACCTGTTAACTGTGAAGAGAAAGGAGACTGTCCATCTCAGAGCCTGATAGTTGTGGCTTCAGACATAACTATTGATCAGACATGCTGTCTCCCACACAGAACCTTACTTCAGACTTCTTGGGACCACCTGAGTTCATGGTCATGGTCAGTCTTTCCTTCTACTCCTATCTGCATATTAGTGGCTACCTGTCTACTCCTTACTGAAAAAGGTGAATTTGGCTTCACTTAGAATTGATTCTTTCAGATACTCCGAGTTAGGAAAACAAGGTAGTAGCTATATTTACTTCCGTATTTTCCATGAGAAACTAAGTGATCAGTTAGCTCAGTAGAGCCAGCTAGGCAGCAGACTCAGCTATAACATTCTCTTTTGTTATTTTCAAACAGGTAATATCTCTTTGCCAAAGCTGGATGGACAAGAGCCATTCCGACACAGCTGAGTAGCTCATTCTGGAAAGGGGGTACTCTGTGACCATGTGGAAGCACAATGACAGTATTTTCTTACTGTGAACACTAATGTTCCTGCTTTTTTCAGTCACCTGAAAAAATGGATGCTCAAGCATTTCTTAACAGATTCTTCTGAAGACACAATTGGGAAAGATCTGGCCCCAAAAATGAGTTCCTGATGCTAACTGAGGTGAAAGGAAAGCGAAAGTCAGCTTCCAGGGAATTCACTTAACAAGACTATTCAGTATGGAAGACATTATTTATCTGCCTTTAACTCCCCCCAAAGGACTGTTTCAACTGCATGAAAGTGTCTTCTATCTACGTAACTGGTAGATGGAGCATCTTGATCACTATATGACAACCCTGGCTGTCATGTTTAGTTGCCATCTGCAGTGATTTGAGCAGCCCTATTTTTACCAAACATACCTGAATTTGTTCCTGGGCTCCCACTCTCTTCCTAGAAAAGGGCTACCTTCCTACTAAGGTCTGAAGAGTGTTCAAAATAGACTAGAGCTTGGGAACGCCTAATCTAGAACTATCTGCCATCCCACAAAGTGATTATATGCCAAAGGGATACTAGTCATACGTAGTGTTTCTCTTTCTGAAAAGAGAACTTATCCTAAAATTAGCCCTGGGTCTGCGAAAAAGGAGCCTTCTCCACCCCCAAAATGATTATTAAATTGAGATAAGTCCAAGATAAAACTCAGGATACCAAGGATAAATGAAACTTATTTAGCGATAAAAGTGATAGAATCAGAGTTTTTCCTCTAACCAAACTGCCAAGGTTGGTTTTGGCTAAGAATTTCCCAATAATATTTACGTTGCTTGTCATTTTTTTAGTTTTCTGAGACAGGGCCTCACTCTGTCACCCAGACTGGAGTGCAGTGGTGTGATCACATAATTTGCAGCCTCCTGGGCTCAAGTGATCCTCCCACCTCAGCCTCCTAAGTAACTGGGACTAGGTATGTGCATCACCACGTCCGGTTAATTGTTTTTTTAAGTAGAGATGGGGTCTTGCTATGTTGCCTATCTGTTCTTGAACTCCTGGCCTCAAGGGATCCTCCGGCATGCCTTGGCCTCCCAAAGTGCTGGGATCACAGGCATAAGCCACCGTGTGTTTATTTTTCCCATTCCCTTCCTTTATCTGCAATGCTTTTTTCTTCAAGGCAGCCTAATTTACAAGCTTGGCCTTGAATTAAAAGAGAACCCAGAACCCGCTCTTTGAGTTTACATTCTCAAACCAGTATCAGCAACTATCTATCACCATATAAATAAAGTTATCTACCCCTGCTCCTTACTAACTGGGTACAAGTTATTACAACTCAGTGATTTTTAAAATTAGCATGCCTATTTTGTGAAATCTGTGTACTTAATCAAGGACAACCACACATGTCAATTACTAAACGTTTAAAATATATTTCTAAACAGAATGGGCCGACTCAGTCACAGTAACTTGTTGATCTCCGTAGTAGAGCAACCCACAAAGACAGAACTGATTTTTTTCCCATAATCAGGGGTGAAAAATATACAACTTGTTTCTGAACCAAAACCACAATTTCTGCAGTTTAAAATGTTTCACTGCTAATATGGCCCTGGTAGAAATTATGTAGGTTTTTTTTTCTTCTTTAAAAAAAAAAAAATTAAAAAAATTTCCTAAGACACTAAATCCTCAATCTGGAATGTAGATTCTGAGCACAAAGCAGCTCAGTTAACCTAAAAAATAAAGAAAAAATTCCCATCACCTGTCTCAGTAGGGCCTGAAAGGAGAGAAGTAGTGTGGGGAACCCCTGCTTTGGTATGGAGAGTCACGGCCCCTTGACCCAGACCGAGACCGTGAGTAGCCATAGCTGGTGCTTCTCTCAGGATAAACTCGGATGTAGGAAGTTTCACCCTGAAATGCAAACAAAAACAAAAAGAGTAATGGGGAAAAAAATCAGAGCCAGAAGAATAAGCAAACCAACATCTAACAATAATAGTTAAATACTGAGCACTTACTGTGTACTCTGTACCTGGTTAGGCTATCTCATTAAACCCTCATAACATTATGAGGTAGGTACTCTTACTATCCCACTTCAAGAATGAAGAAAATTAAGACTTAAATTATATCATTTGCCTAAGGTAACACAATAAATGCCAATTTGACATGTTGATATTCAATTAACTATTATAAACAATATATCTGAATTACTGCCATTGACCCCTCTTCAAAGCTAAGAATTGGAAAGGATCTCAGGGGTCATATGGTTTAATCCCCTGCCGCCTCATATATGCATCTTTGGATGCGCATCTATGGAAGGAGCTAACCTGTATTTAATACCTTCCAGATGTGAGGACCTGAGCTAGACGCTTTAGATGTTATCCTCTTGCTCTAGATTCCTGACAAGTCTTGTGAAGGTGCTATTATGTGACCATTTTGCCTATGAGGGAATCAAGGTTCCAAGAGTAGTTAAGGTAAGGAATTAATAAGCAGCAAAGGAGTCATGTCCAGGCTGACTTGTCCCCAGGCCCTCTGCCTTCAGCCAGCATTCTCAGAAGATCCTAAGATGCCAAGGGGAAAGAACCCGGATGCTTTTTCACCTTAGGTGAAAGTCAATAATTGGAGTTACCCTTTCTGAGGCCCTGCTTTGCAGTGTAACTGAGGATCAGGTGCTGTTCTATTTCTGCTCCAAATTCAAGTCCTAGAGGACAGTCTGAACAAAAGCATCATTAAACCATGGAAGGACCAACCTCTAAGGCAAACACTAGTGAATTATATGAATCCTCAGAAAAAGAAATGAGCCCAGAGACCTGTGTCCCCAAATATCTGTAAATCTCATAGTAAGGCAGGACAGAATAACCAGAAAAAAATGTCCAACTGGTGGTCTGGTTTCTGGTCTCAATGGTACCAAAGGGATAGTCTCAAACTGAGATCCAAAACAGCAGCTGCTTTCCTACAAGGAAGGACATCAAGAACTACTGAGTCTCAAGGGTGAGATAATTAACCACAAGAAAATGTCACGGTTTAGCCTGGCACAGTGGTGCATGCCTGCAGCCCCAACTACTGGAGAGGCTGAGGTGGGAGGGCTGCTTGGGCCCAGGAGTTCAAGGTCAGGCTGGGCAATATAATGAGACTCTGTCTCTAAAATCAAAAATTAGAGAAACATAAAAATTATAAAATTAAAAAAGAAAATGTCATGATAGCTCAGGTTTCAGAGAGGATCCTGCACTACTCTGGGAAAAAAGTGAAGTGACAGCTCAGCCCTGACAGCAGGACCTAGAAGGGCTGAGATGAAGAGGCTGGCCTGTAGAGCTCAGCCTAGATCCACAGGAGGGGCAGCTGAGTTCACAGAGGGATACTGCCATTTAAGCTGGTTGTGAATGGGGTGATATCAAGACCAACTGCACTAGTATTCTCTCCAGGTTACAAATACCATGACCAAACTGTTATGTGATACTAATATGCAGAATAAAGCATATTAAAAAACAAACAATGCATACTTCTCTCAGCTACGACCCTGAAGGACTTAGGCATAGCAAATTCCATGGCTTTGTCCACCTAAGATAGATCTCTTATGGTACTGTGAGGTTACCAAATGGCATGGCCTCTTGCTTACCTCTGCTAGGTCAGGTTCAAGTGGAGTGATTTGAGTACAAGCTCCTCAACAGAAGGCAAGGACCCACCTCATGAGAGCGGAATTTGGTGTCATCCAGTTTACGCAGGGCATATTCCATGTCTTCTTTTCTGAGATACTCGACCATCCCCACTCCATCCTTCTGCACATCAGCATAACAGACATCCCCAGCTTCTCGCATGTGATCCTTCAGGTCCTGCCAGCTGCCTGATGGAGGAAGTCCTAGGCATGGAGAACATAAGAAAGCCCACATCCTTCAGCTATGTTAACTGCCCTGTTAAGAGCCAGCAATACCTACGGTCCCTTCTCCATGATCACTTAAATCCTGAGGGTCCCCAAATCATAAACCTTGATAAGGGACATGAAATCAGAAAAGAGCACTGAAGTACATGTGGTAAATAAACCACCTTGAGAAGCTGGTTTTAAGTCCATCTTCCAGAGACCAGACCTTTTCAACAGAGCAAGAAGTCTATCCCATTACAGGTATAGTATCTGAGAGTTCATAGCCTCTTTCTTTGTCCTTTAAAATCAATGCCAAACTCCTAATACTTTGAGTTCCAACTTTTTCCATTATGAAATTTAACAGTACCAATTATTTATTGCTTGACAGGGTTTCACAGGACATGGGAATTTTGAAACCAGACAATGAAATAACCAAAGAGTAGCTGAAGGTAACAATACAACAACAAAAAATCTAGTCTGTTTTCTTATAGGTGTGAATGACAAACTATACAGAGTACCTCTTAAAAGATCACCAACATTCTCCAATACAGTGGGGGGGAAGGTAAGACTCAGATGCTAAAACTAGTCGGGAGTCATACAACCCTACCTGATGTCATGAAAGGGAAATGTGCTCCTGCTCTCAAAGGCTGTGTTTACCGCTCACAGCTCAGGACTGCAGCCATTTCCTAATAGTTTTCTAAGCAGGATTTCAGAGCAGCATGGAGAGAAAAAAAGATAATGTATGACATCCTGAAGGAGGGAATAGAGTTCTGGGGTTAAAAAATTACAAAGGGACACAAGGTAGGCAGATACTGAAAGTATCACTATTTAAGCACATAGGAGTATGCTGTGACTGTGTGACATTCACATCTTAAAAAGGTGCCACGTTCCTCGATATGTTTCAATCCACCAGGGCCCTAAAACTCCCATGCAATATGCAGAAGGCCCCAGGTCTTTCCAGTGTGTTAATATTTTGAAGACAGATAAACCTCCCAGTTTAGCATTTCATCACTTATAAACACTAGACAGAAATAGTCTATACTTGCCAATAAAATCTCTAAGACTCCAAGTTACGGGGTTTTAAAAAATATTTAATTCTAAAACCACCACAAAATCTGATCTTCTTCAAGATCCGAGGCTGGGTAAGTTGTTCAAATCTGGCTCCTGAAATGCCTTTCTACCATGTCTGATGCAAGTATATTCCAAAAGAAGAGTCTTTAGAATTGTAGCTCAAGGGATTTTCCCATTATCTTCCCTTCTCACCACTAGAAAACTCCTTTACAAGAAGTATGTTTATGTTCTTCCAAGGCTGCACTCCCAGCGCAATTTCATTTGCAGGATGCTTGCCTCATTGGCAATCCAGGGCAGGGCTTCAGACTGGCACTGCACACAGGCTATTGAAAAGAAAGCCCCAGTGTCCCATGCACTGAAGAATCACAGTTATCATTTCTTGGAAGACAGACTCTGTGTTAAGTAGTATTTTACATGTATCATCTCATTCTGTTTGAAAGGAACATACCTGAAACAAGAACTCGGAAATCAGATCTTCTTGTAGGAGGCCCATTCCTCCCACCACGGGGCCACCCACCCCGACCTCCATAAGTCCTGGGGAACTCCACACGAAGCCGACACTGGCCATAATCATAACCATTTCTTCCATAAATAGCATCCTCTGCATCTCTGCAAAAAAAAAAAAAAAAAAAAAAGTAAAGTTTGGAGTTAGTGCTGTTCAGGAGGCCAAGTGACTTTCCAGTGAGGGGCATGAATAGTAAGCATAAAAGAGAAACCAAGAGTGAAGAAAAAAACACACAAATCAGGATCTTGATGCACTTCTGCTTCAGTCTGGAGACGTTTCATGATACTGGAATTAACCTTTACAGCTGTCACACACAGTTTTAGAGGTAAGAAATTATAATGAATGAGCAAACAGATTACTTCGAAGAGGGCTAATTCAGAGAAAAAAAAAAGAATCAACTGCTGACAGATTATTGATTTTGCCAATAAACACCACCAGTGTTTTTCTAACCTTGGTGAGCATTTTCTCAAAAAGCACACCACACACTAACACCTTAATATTTTTCTACAAGGCCTAGTGCCATAAAGTCTATGGAAATAAAAAGTAGCCAGTTAGCCAGACATGGTGGTGTACGCCTGTAGTCCCAGCTACTTGAGAGGCTGAGATGGGAGTACAGAGCTGAGATCACACTACTGTACTCCAGCCTGGGTGACAGAGACCCTATCTCAAAAAAAAGAAAAAGAAAGTAGCCAGTTCAGTTAGAGAGCAGAGTATTTGAGAGTAAATAAAGTAGCTGGGCATGATGTTTGAGCCCAGGTCAAGGCCAGCCTGGGTAATACAGTGAGACCCTGTCTTTAAAAAAAAATAAGGCTCAAAGGACAAAAGACAAATGCAAATGAGTGTTTTGTGATTAATGTGGAACTTTTTTTTTTTTTGAAACGGTCTTTTTTTTTGAAACAGAGTAGTCACCAAGGCTGAGTGCAGTGGCTGGAGCATAACTCACTGCAGCTTCTAACTCTTGGGCTCAAGCAATCCTCCCACCTCAGCCTCCTGAATAGCTAGGGCCACAGGCATGTACCACTGCACCCAGCTAATTTTTGGATTTTTTTGTAGAAAGAGGTCTCCCTATGTTGGCCAGCCTGGTCTTGAACTCATGGGCTCAGGCGATCCTTCCCCTCAGTCTCCCAAAGCGCTAGGATTACAGGCATAAGCCACTGCGCCTGGCCTTGGAACTCTAAAGTGTACCTTTTCAGCATGGTTTGGAGAACTATTTTGTCAAAAAACTCTCTGGATACAATTTTGCCAAAAGAGATAAATATTCAATAAAATTACTTTAAGTCTTTCCTAGGATTCTAGGAGAGTCAGGAATGCCACGCTGATTCTCCAGTATTGGATGGTAGAATGTATGACCTTGGAGCTTGGGTGGACAAGAGGAACTGAATGTGCTAATGAAGGCACTGTTCAGTGTCACAGGCACATAATCACTTGTAAGATTTTAGGACTAAAAGCAACAAGGACCACATCCAGTGCAACCTTGACTACATAAAATGCAGACTGGGAGAAGCAGAACTGCTAGGATGTCAGAACAGACTCTGAATAAAAATTGGCCTGCATTCAGGTCGGGCACGGTGGCTCATGCCTGTAATCCCAGCACTTTGGGAGGTTGAGGCAGGCGGATCACTTGAGGGTAGGAGCTTGAGATCAGTCTGGGCAACATGGTGAAACCCCTTGTCTCTACTAAAAAGATAAAAATTAGCTGGGCATGGAGGTGCGCAGTTGTAATCCCAGCTACTCAGGAAGCTGAGGCAAGAGAATCGCTTGAACCCAGGAGGCGAAGGTTGCAGTGAGCTGAGACTGTGCCACTACACTCCAGCCTGCGCCACAGAGCGAGACTCCATCTCAATAAATACAATAAATAAATAAATAAAATTAGCCTGCATTCAAATCATTATTCTGCAAATTACTAGTAGTCATCTCTAGGTAAGTGTTTAATCAAGTTTTTACATCTCTAATGTGAATAGTATGCCTATCTCACAGGATTATTATAATGGTTAAATAAGATACTACATGAAATGCTTTGCTTGAATCTTCACATCTAGTGACACCAAAAGATAGTTTTTCTACTATGAAAGGAATGAGGGAAGATGACAATGTAGCATATCATATAGTAAGTCTGCATTCAAAGAACAGAAGAGGGAGTTCAAGTCCATTGATCCCGGCCTGGCATGGTGGCTGAGGCCTGTAATCTCAGCACTTTGGGAGCCCAAAGCAGGTGGATCACTTGAGGTTAGGAGTTCAAGACAAACCTGGTCAACATGGAGAAACCCCATCTCTGCTGAACATACAAAAATCAGCCAGGCATGATGGAGGACGCCTGTAATCCCAGCTACTGGGAAGCTGAGGCAGAAGAATCACTTGAACCTGGGAGGTGGAGGTTGTGGTGAGCTGAGATAGCAACATCGCACTCCAGCCTGGGCGACAAGAGCAAAATTCCGTCTCAAAAAAATAAAAAGGAAAAAATCCCTTGATCCCTTACTAGCTTTCTCTCCTTTTTCTTTTTGAGATGAGTCTTGCTCTGTCACCAGGCTGGAATGCAGTGGCGCCATCTCGGCTCACTGCAACCTCCGACTCCCCGGTTCAAGCGATTCTCCTGCCTCAGCCTCCCAAGTAGCTGGGACTACAGGTGCGCGCCATCACGCCCAGCTCAATTTTGTATTTTTAGTAGAAACGGGGTTTCACCATGTTGGCTAAGGTGGTCTAGATTTCTTGACCTTGTGATCCGCCCGCCTCGGCCTCCCAGTGCTGGGATTGCCACTAGCTTTCTCTTTTATCAGTAACTCTAAATCCTCAATATCCTGATCTGTAAAATCTGGTTAACCACACAGGACGGGTGAGGTGGCTCACGCCTGTAACCCCAGCACTCTGGGAGGCCAAGGCAGGCAGATCACCTGATGTCATTAGAAACCAGCCTGACCAACATAGAGAAACCCCGTCTCTACTAAAAATACAAAAAAATTAGCCAGACGTGGTGGCGCATGCCTATAATCCCAGCTACTCGGGAGGCTGAGGCAGGAGAATCGCTTGAACCCAGGAGGCAGAGGTTGCGGTGGGCCGAGATCGCACCACTGCATTCCAGCCCAGGGAACAAGAGTGAAACCCCATCTCAAAAAGAAAAAAAAGAAAAAAGAAAAAAAAAAAAAACCAAAAACAAAAGAAACAGTACCTGCACCTCATGAATTGTTAAAAACACTAAATACAGGCTGGGCAGGTTGCTCACGCCTGTAATCCTAACACTTTGATCCGCTGAGACTGGTGGATCACCTGAGCTCAGGAGTTCGAGCCCAGCCCGGGAAACATGGTGAAACCCCCTATTTTATCAATCTAAAAAAAATAAGGAAATAAAAAAAGTTAAATACACACCATGGCACTCCACCCATAGCAACTGTTGAAAAACCACAATGGCACGGTTACCAAATAAGCGAGACATAGCCTTCTCCGGCTTGGGGGTAAAAATGCCCAGTTCCGGTTTTGAGGCAAATGAGGAGATACTAGGGACGAGCTGTCAGAGTCGACTCTTCAGCCATCAAAGCCTCGCGGTGCTTCCTGCCTGCCCTTCCTCAGGTGCTCTCCTTGCCCTATCGATAAGTCCACCCCAGGTAGGCCGGACACCCTACGAACATTTCGTGTTCCCTGGGAGCAAATGATGCTAGGAAAACAGGGTGCGGGCTCTTATTTGACCAGAGTGGAGTGACCAGGTCAGCACCACAGCTGCTAACCACCACCAACCACAGTTTTGAAAGTTCCTCGGCTTTTTCCGGCCTGAGGGCCGATGCTGTTTGCAAAATCACAAACACTCCTTAGAGCCGGGTTAGGAATCTAGAGTTTCCAAATCCCTGGAACCTTTAGCATCTCGCCAAACCTCCCTCATTAAAGGAGGGAAGTGAAATCAGCGCTCCACTCCGGCTGTTTTAGAAGTTTTCCCAAATCCCTGATCCCTTGACAAAGTCCGGGCCCCGGCCTGGCGGGGCGGGGCGCGCGAACGGCGAGCTGTTCCACCAGAGATCCCTCCACGACCTCCAGCGGCATCCGCGACCCTGCAGCTTGCTCTCCAGTCACGGCGAGCTCCGGCCAGGGAAGGGGCGGCGGGAAGGGCGAACGGCGACCCCGGCGCTGCCCCGGGGCCGCTTCCCCCCACGGTGCCGCCCCAGGCGGGAGGCGGACAGGGCTCATTTGGACCCCCCGAGGCCGGTGCAGGCGGGCTTGGGCCCTCCAAAGGCTCAGCTTTTGGATTTCTAAGTAAAATATTGGAATAATAAAAATAAAGGAAGTGACGACGGCGCGAAGGACGGCCCCGGCCTGCGAGGAGAGGCTGCCTCATCCTCCACCCGTGAGGGGGCGCCGTGGGGGGCTGCGCGGAGGCGGGGGGAGGGGAGTCCTGGGGGAGGGGACAGCAGGGAAGGCGGGGGCCTCAGGCACCGAGGGGGAGAGGGCGGGGGCCTCACCGGGGGTCTTCGAAGCGCACGAAGGCAAAGGGCACGAGGCCGTGCCGGTTCTTGAGCTCGATCTCGCGGATGCGGCCGTACTTGTAGAACAGGTCCTCCAAGTCCTTCTCGCGCACGTCGGTCGGAAGGTTCCCCACGTAGATGCGCCCGTCGCCCTCGCCGCCGCGCTCGTCCGCCCAGCCCGACATCCGCACCGCCCGACGCCGCGGGCCCGCCGCAGCCCACGTCGCCGCCGCCGCCGCCGCCTCAGCACGGGTCCCCCCGCAGCGTCCCCGCGGGCTCCGAGGCGCTCAGCCGCACTGCATTGTGGGAACGCGGAGCGGAAGCGAAGGGGTCGGCGGAGGCAAAAGGAGTTCTCTTAAAGGGGACGCGGCTGCGACCATTGCGCATGCGCGCAGGCCGGCGCCCCCTGGTGCGAAAGGCCTTCGGGCGCTGACAGGGAGAGCGTGGGGCCGGGCCGTGTGGATGCTATCCCCGAGCGCAGTTCACGCTCGGCTGAGGAGCTGGACAGGTGACTTGGGCTCCCGCGCCTCAGTTTCTCTCTGTGGCGCCGCCTACCTCACAGACCTGTGAGCACTCAGTGACGTGGGTAGCGCCCAGGACCTGCGGGGCGCAGGAAGAGTTAGAGTCAGGCGGAGACCGCAGGCTGACCCCGCAGCGGCCACAAGGAGCCCCCAGCGGCTGGGCTGTCGCGGACCCCAGCCTCAGGTCAGTAGGCCCCTGGGCCACCCTGTCCCCATTTTACTGTTGCTCAGAACTGACGGTGTCAGCATGAGATGAACTCCATAGCTTGGCCTTGAGTTTGTCGGAGTCGAGGAAGTAAGACTCATAATGACTATCACAGCGATCACTATAGAGTGCATCCGACTTGTGCTTTTCATCCTCTCCCGGGAGGAGACTGAGGCCACAGAGGGTCAGGAATGGAACCCAAAGCCATGCTCGCATCCTAAGTACCGAGTCCTTACGGAGCTCAGGTAGACACCCACCTTGGCACTTACTTTTCCACATTCACATCCCAGAACGCGGAGCATTGAACCCAGGGATCTTACAGTGAGGCCTTGCACCAGAAGACTTTTTGTTTGTTTTTGATACAGGGTCTTACTCTGTTGCTCAGGCTGGAGTGCAGTGGCGCGAACACTGCAGTCTCAATCTCGCTGGACTCAGGTGATCCTCCCACCTTGGGGCACCGTGACAGGTCTGCGCTGCCTCAGGCTATTTTCTATTTTTTGTAGAGAGGCTGGTCTCGAACTCCTGGGCTCAAGCGATCCTCCAGCCTTGGCCTCCCAAAGTGTTGGATTACCGGCTTGAGTCCCGTGTCCAGCTGGAATACTCCTAATCTAAAGACTTTTCAGGCTGGGTGCGATGGCTCAGGCCTGTAATCCCAACACTTTTAGAGGCCAAGGTGGGCGGATCACTTGAGGTCAGGAGTTCGAGACTAGCCTGAGCAACATGGGGAAACCCCATCTCTACTAAAAATACAAAAATTAGCTGGGCGTGGTGGTGTGTTCCTATAATCCCCAGTTACGCGGGAGGCTGAGGCAGGAGAATTGCTTGAATCTGGGAGGCGGAGGTTGCAGTGAGCCGAGATCACGCCACTGCACTGCAGCCTGGGCGACGGAGTGATACTGTCTCAAAAATAAAGATTTTTCATATTAAAAATGAAACCTGGCCAGGCGTGGTGGCTCATGCCTGTAATCCCAGCACTTAGGAGGCTGAGGTGGGTGGATCACTTGAGACCAGGAGTTCGAGACCAGCCTGGCCAACATGGCAAGACCCTCCTATCTCTACTAAAAATAAAATTAAAAAAAAAAATTAGCCAGGCTTGGTGGCACACCTGTAGTCCCAGCTGCTTGGGAGGATGAGGCATGAGAATTGCTTGAATCTAGGAGGCAGAGGTTGCAGTGAGCCAAGGTTTTGCCACTGCACTCCAGCCTGGGTGACAGAAGGAGACTCAAAAACAAGACAAACAAAGGGACTAAAACCAAACATTTAATTAGAAGGTAGTTCATTTCTCATTATATCATCTGAGCGTTTTAAAATCAAAACAAACCAAAAATTAGACACCCACATAGACTATGGAGTGTATATAGTTTTTGGAATACAAGTTGATAGTATACATCAGGCTTTCATAATATACATATACCCTTTGATCTTGTAATTCTGCTTGTAGGATTTTTTGTTTGTTTTGAGACAGTCTTGCTCTGTCACCCAGGCTGGAGTGCAGTGG
>NC_045443.1:118193148-118241483 GCF_002776525.5 Piliocolobus tephrosceles
TTTTTTAGTAGAGACGGGATTTCACCATGTTAGCCAGGATGGTCTCGATCTCCTGACCTCGTGATCCGCCCGTCTCGGCCTCCCAAAATGCTGGGATTACAGGCTTGAGCCACCGCGCCTGGCGCCAATTTTTTAATATTTTTAATTGAGACAGGGTTTCACCGCGTTAGCCAGGATGATCTCGATCTCCTGACCTCGTGATCCACCCACCTCAGCCTCCCAAAGTGCTGGGATTACAGGCATGAGCCACCACGCCTCGCTGCTTATAGGATTTTTATCAGATGGAAATAAGCAAGAGATTCTCATAATAAATTACATGTGTATATTTATCATTACATTCTGTGCAATTAAAAAAATTAAACTTGATAATAAGGGAGTGGATCAACACATTAACAACTTTGAATGTTACACAATTATTAAGTCATATTTTTAATATGACAGGGATATTAAAGTCACACTAATTTACAGTTAAAGTGAATTGAAAGTGGTGTTTAATATATACACATAGATAGTATATTTGCTACTTATAACAAAAAGAAAAGACTTTCCAAATGTTGTGAAGATACCTCTTGATGGCAGTGATTTGTTTTTATTTATGCTTTTCTATATTTCTCAAATTGTAATTAGCATGCACTACTTTTATAACTGGAATAAAACACAATAAATCATTCCTAAAATAAAACCATTATAACTGTCTGTTGTATTCTGGATTTTGTAAAGCGTCTAGCTGTTCTCTAGGCAAGCAGGAAAGAGCCCTAGCCAAATACCATCTCGAGTCTAAGTATACAGCCTTATAGGAGCTTACATATCCTAAAGGCATCCAGAAGTCCAGAAGCCTCCTCATTTTGGGTGGTGTGCTTAGGTGTATTAATACCATTCTCTGAGTCCTACCACTCCTATGTGATTGTTGCCTGGAAAGCCAAAAAAAAAAAAAAAAGTGCTGTTGCAGACAATTGGGCAGTCTCCTAGGGAGAGAGAAATAGAGTCAGCTAAGTGACTCAGCAGGACTGTAGGTGGAAAACTGCTTGCAAATAATAGTAATTCAGCTTTAATTGTGCAAAGTCCTGCAGCATGCAATCTCCAAAGGAGTTCAGTTACCCAGCAGAAAATATAGGGATGTGGTTAGTACAGGCTTCTTGGATTAGACAGAGCACAGCTAAATCATTAGGAGGTATTTATGATCATCCATGAAACTGCCTTTATTCCTGTACTGACCTTTGCAGGTTAGAACACAAATGAGGCCACAATTATGACTTCATGCTCAAAGGGTTCATAGGTTCCATTCTCTGCTAAGGCCAGTGACTCTAGGCAGGGACACCTTTTAAACTTTTTGTTCATCTAGATATTCAACATTATTTATGATTTAGGTCCTGTATGAGGCCGAGGGCATGCAATAATACAGCTCCGTCCTTGAGTTGTATATATAAGTTGCTATTCGGTCATGTAGAGTACAGTTGTAATAAGGATAAGCTGCTTGAAACTACATTGGAGGGCCACCCACCACAGTCTTAAGAGATTCTAAGGAAGGCTTCTGGGAGGAGATGTTTAGATAGAGTCTTGAAGAACCTGTAGGAGTTAACTAGGGGGAAGAGGGAAGGGCATTTCAGACAAAAAGGAAGGCATGACTTCTGGGTGCAGTGGCAGTAATCCCAGCACTTTGGGAGGCTGAGGCAGGAGGATGGCTTGAGTCCAGGAGTTTGAGACCAGCCTAGGCAATGTAGTGAGACCCTTATCTCTACAAAAAATTTAAAAACTGCTAGACCTGGTGGCTCATGCCTGTAATCCCAGCACTTTGGGGAGGCCAAGGTGGGTGGATCACTTGAGGTCAGGAGTTTGAGACCAGCCTGGTCAACATGGCAAAACCTCGTCTCTACTAAAAACACAAAAATTAGTCGGGGGTGGCGGCACACGCCTGTGATCCCAGATACTTGGGAAGCTGAGGCAGGAGAATTGCTTGAACCTGAGGGGCAGAGGTTGCAGTGAGCCAAGATTGCGCCACTGAACTCCAGCCTGGTCAACACTGAGACTGTCTCAAAAAAAAAGAAAAAAATTAAAAATTATCTAGGCGTGGTAATGTGCACCTGTGGTCCCAGCTACTTGATTTCGAACTCTTTTTTTTTTTTTTGAGACGGAGTCTTGCTCTGTCGCCCAGGCTGGAGTGCCGTGGCTGGATCTCAGCTCACTGCAACCTCCGCCTCCCGGGTTCACGCCATTCTCCTGCCTCAGCCTCCCGAGTAGCTGGGACCACAGGCGCCGGCCACCTCGCCCGGCTAATTTTTTGTATTTTTAGTAGAGACGGGGTTTCACCGTGTTAGCCAGGATGGTCTCGATCTCCTGACCTCGTGATCCGCCCGTCTCGGCCTCCCAAAGTGCTGGGATTACAGGCATAAGCTACTGCACCCGACAGTCCCAGCTACTTAAGAGGCTGAGGTGGAATGATTGCTTGAGCCTGGGAGGTTGAAGCTGTAGTTAGCCGTGATTGCACCACTGCACTCCAGCCTGGGCAACAGAGTGAGACTGTCTCAAAATATTAAAAAAAGGACACCATGAGAAATCACCCAAATAGGAGAGAATGTGGAGACCAGGGAAAATCCCTACTAGTGTGACTAGGGCAGGGAGTTCAAGTAGGGAAGAAGAGAGGAGCTGAGGCTTGGGCGAGTAAGGCATAGCGGACCATATTATGGAATTTGGACACTACTGAGGGCAGTGAGCAGCTGTTGAAGGGTTTTAGGAGTTATGACTCGAGAAGACCCTCTCAGCTGGAAATAGCAGAGGAGGTTGGAGAAATGGAATAGGAGAGGAGACAGAGCTAATTTGACTAGAGGGCAGCTGCAGGATAAGGGAAGGAACTGGAGTAAGGGAGAGATGTGGCAACAGTTGCTATTATTGGGGGAACTTGGGGAAAGGGGTGCCTTAACTAAAGGGACAGTGTAAGAAATACCACTGTGTAATTGCCATGTAAGTGTCCTTCTGTAACTTCACAGATCCTTGTATTAAAATTTTACATTATCCATGAATGATTTTGGAGTTGGATTCTTACTGTTTCAAGGGAATGTGCCTGTGTGCTCAGATTAGTCTAAAAAAGTATTGGCCGGGTGCGGTGGCTCAAGCCTGTAATCCCAGCACTTTGGGAGGCTGAGACAGGCGGATCACGAGGTCAGGAGATCGAGACCATCCTGGCTAACACAGTGAAACCCCGTCTCTACTAAAAAATACAAAAAAAAAAAAACTAGCCGGGCGAGGTGGCGGGCACCTGTAGTCCCAGCTACTCGGGAGGCTGAGGCAGGAGAATGGCGTAAACCTGGGAGACGGAGCTTGCAGTGAGCTGAGATCCGGCCACTGCACTCCAGCCTGGGCGACAGAGCGAGACTCTGTCTCAAAAAAATAAATAAATAATAAATAAAAATAAGTACAGGGTAAGAGAGGGCTAGCCTCACATGGCCCATTGACTAGCAGGCTACAGGGGAAAGGAATTGGGGAGTGGAAGGCACAGGAGCGAGTACAGGGAGGCAGCTGAGAGACCACTGCAATCCTCCAAGCAAGAGATGCCCGCTGCCTGAGTTAAGGTGATGGAGATGCAGGGATACTGAGGAAATAAGAGATCCCAAGGAGATGAAATCACAGGACTTGGAGGTGGATTGAACGTGGGAGCTGAGGAAGGAGGAAGAATCCACGTTGATCCCAGGTTCCTGGCCTGAGGAACTGATTGGGAGTAGTATCAGTTTGAGAAATAAAGCAGAAGAATGGACCTGCAGGGGGATGGACGATGTTGAGTTCAGATGCCTGTGGACATAAGAAGGAAGGATAAGATGTATGATGACCCTAGCTCTATGTGCCCTCTTCACTGAAAACAGAACTCCAGGTGCATGACCTGATGAGGCAGATGGGCACTGGGAGTCCTCAGCTCCTTAGGACAGGCCTGCCTTGGCTACAAGGGGAAGCTTTCACTTAAAATATATAGAAGCTCAATAATATTCTTAATTCCTTATATGATTATAAGAAAGGCACCACCAAGCTGGGCAACGTGTCAAAACCCCGTCTCTACAAAAAATACAAAAATTAGCTGGGTGTGGTGGCACACACCTGTGGTCCCAGCTACTCGGGAAGCTGAGGTGGGAGAATCACTTAAGCCCGGGAGGCAGAGGTTGCAGTAAGCCGATAATTGCACCACTGAACTCCAGCCTGGGCTACAGAGTGAGATCCTGTCACAGAAATGGACTTGTCCTTCTTTTCACCAAACTGAAAAGAAGCCTTTGATGTTGGCAGACTATTAAGAACTAATGCAGTTCCCACAGCAAGCCATTTATTCTCCATCAGAGTGTAGGGCAGTGCCCAACTGAAAAAAATAATACCAAAAACCCAAACAATCCCAAAACCAACAACAGCTCGGGTGATGAGTGCATGAAAATCTCAGAAATCACCACTAAAGAACTTAAAGAATTTATCCATATAACCAAACACCACCTGTTCCCCAAAAACCTATTGAAATAAAAATTTAAAACAAAAAAACAACGCCAGGCATAAAACATGCTGCAAACCTGCCCATCTGGTTTTCTCCTTTTCTCTGTGACATCAGCACCCTCTGGCATCCCAGCAAAATATTTTCCTCTCTGTCAGGTTCAGTCATGAGCTCCTCCCAGACCTTGGCCCTAGGTATCAGTGGGCAGAGAGGAAGTGATGGGGGAGTAGACCATCCGTGAGAAAATGAGGAACTGGTCCCGCCTGGCAGGAGAGCTGTGGAATGAGTCACTGGGAAACGTGTTCCTGGTCACAGCACCCTGGGAGCTTTCTCTGTCATTCTCTACCACTGTACTTGTGTGATGGAGTAAAATAAAACATATTCTGGAAAGCTACATAATGAAGAATTGAGCCATGCAGGGGAGGAAGGAGAGAAACAGGAGCAGAACTAGGATGTTTGGAAGAGAGTTTGGAATGGGGGTGAGCTTTAGGAAAGCAAGTGTCAAGTGTGGGAGGATTGGAAGAGAAAAATGGGAAAGATAATTCAAGATTTGCAGTATATTGTGAATATAATTCCCCTCTGCTGTTTTTTTCAGAGATTGCAAAAAATCTTTAACATTATTTTTCAATTATTTTTAGATAATGAACTGGTGTTTTCTTTGAGTATAGCCAAACAGGTGGGAACACAAGGGCCTGCTTTTATATGAAGTCACTTAGAGTGAACATACTGTATTTGTAGCAGCTCGGTTGCTTTATATTTACTAACTTGTTCAATTCTGAGATGGAGTCCTCAAACAGCTTTTCCTATCAGGGCTTCCTTTTCTTGGATTAATGGGCTTCTGGGATCAGTGAATTCCTGCCTCCCTGCACCCTTAACTTCCACCTCCTGACCCTGATCCTGCAGTCGTAAGAGTTGTATGCAAAATATTGTATATGGGCAGAAAAGTGTTTTTATTCTGGGGAGACTCTCCATGCAGCACTGTCCCACAGAACTTTCTAGGATGATGAAAACATTCTGTATTTGAGTTATATATGGTAGCCATTGGTTATATGTAGCTATTGAGCACTTAAAATGTGGTTACTGCAACTGAGAAGCCAACTTTTAAAATTATATTTAATAATAATTAATTTTAATTGTAATAGCTAAATGTGGCTAGTGGCTACCATACAGGACAGCGTAGGAGTCTATCATTCTCAAAGGTCTGTAAGCTGTATCCCCACCTTCCCCCCAAAAAGGCCAAGAATCACTGAGACCAATCACTTCCCTTTACAGCCCTACGGTACTGGCACATAGTGCTTAGTAAACACTTGTTGATTTTATTAACTGGTATATAAAGAAGAGTTACTCTAGCTCCAGAAAAGTGGAACTGAGGTACAAAATGGCAAAGGAGCTCATCAGGTTCACCAGATTTCATTTCCTAGGCCCTAAATTCCTTACCCTCAACCCAGAACTTTTTCCCAATCATTTTCCACTGTAACAACCCTTGAAAACTTTCTTTACAGCAGAGTAAATCAGAAACACAAGCAAAGGGTAGGGGTGTGTGAAAAGATTAATAACAGTGCTAAGAATGTTTTTCAGTGCAACAAAAAAGGATGCATTTATTTAGTAGAATCCTAAATTTGTAGACCCAAGTCAATTTTATATTAAGCAGATTTTTAATGAACTGGGCCAATATAATTCAGGAATGACATCTCCAAGGCAAATACATTCCTTAAAGGTAGAAAACAAGTATGGGAATTATCTGGAGTTTTTTTTTCTTTTTTAAGTTAAAAAAAAAATTAACTGAAAGCCAGGAAGCTTCTAGGCTACACATCCCCCCATGCTAACACACGTGCAGCGGCTGAACTTCCTTCTGTCTGCCTGAGGCTGACTCTCCCCCTCAGCCAGCACATGTGCAGGGCTTCTGTGAATGTCACATTGACAGACATTCCTTGCTGGGCAGCTGGGGACCAGTTTCTTTTGTAATTCCATCCTTCTCATGGGCTGCCAGTTTGTCTTGTTGTGGCACACTCCTTGAAGGTGCTAGAAGGACAGCAGGTTTTGGGGGTTTTTTTTGTTTGGTTTGTTTTTGAGACAGAGTTTCGCTCTTGTCACCCAGGCTGGAGTGCAGTGGTGCAATTTCAGTTCACTGCAACCTCCGCCTCCTGGGTTCAAGCGATTATCCTGCCTCCACCTCCCGAGTAGTTGGGACTACAGGCATGCACCACCACACCCAGCTAATTCTGTGTTTTTTAGTAGAGACAGGATTTCTCCATATTGGTCAGGCTGGTCTCGAACTCCCAACCTCAGGTGGTCCACCCGCCTTGGCCTCCCAAAGTGCTGGGATTACAGGCGTGAGCCACCGCACCCAGCCTTTGGGGTTTTTTTTGAAATGGAGCCTCACTATGTTGCCCAGGCTGGAGTGCAGTGGCATGATCTTGGCTCACTGCAACCTCTGCCTCCCAGGTTCAAACCATTCTTCTGCCTCAACCTCCCAAGTAGCTGAGATTACAGGCGCCTGCCACCACACTCCGGTAATTTTGTATTTTTAGTAGAGATGGGGTTTCACCATGTTCGCCAGGCTGGTCTCGAATACCTGACCTCAAGAGATCCACCTGTCTTGGCTTCCCAAAGTGCTGGGATTACAGGTGTGAGTTACCACACCTGGTCAAGAGCAGGTTTTTTTTTTTAATCTGGTGCCAGCCTTAAGAGCCCAGGGTTATGTACATGGCATCTGGGACTTTAGTGGCTTCTTCACTTGTGTCTGCTCAACATTTGTTCATTTATTCAACCCACATTTATTGAGCCATAGAACATTAAGCCTGGCTCTGTGCTGGGGACTGCTGCTAGGGATACAACAGTAAGACTGGACCCTACCCTCACACCATTCACAGACAACTAAAAAGGCAATTACAGCCAGGCGTGGTGGCTCATGCCCGTAATCCCAGCATTTTGGGAGGCTCACTTGAGCCCAGGAGTTCCAAACCAGCCTAGGAAACCTAGTAGACCTCATCTCTACCCCCCCCCCAAAAAAAAAAAAAAAAAGCCAGGCGTGATCGTGTGCGCCTGCAGTCCCAGCTACTCTGGAGGTGGAAGTGGGAGGATGACTTGAGCCCAGGAGTTGGAGGCTGCTCTGAGCTAGGATCTCGCCACTGTACTCCAACCTGGGTGACAGAGCAAGACCCTATCTCTGAAAAATAAAGTAAAAAAAAAAAAATTTTTTTTCTGAGACAGAGTTTTGCTCTTGTTGCCCAGGCTGGAGTGCAATAGTTCAATCTCGGCTTACTGCAGCCCCTGCCTCCTGGGTTCAAGTGATTCTCCTGCCTCAGTAGCTGGGATTACAGGCATGCACCACCATGCCTGGCTAATTTTTTTTGTATTTTTAGTAGGGACAAGGTTAAGCCATATTGGCTAAGCTGGTCTCAAACGCCTACCCTCAGGTGATCCGCCTGTGTCGGCCTCCCAAAGTGCTGGGATTACAGGCTTGAGCCACTGCACCCGGCCAAAAGTTTTTTTTTTTTTTTTTTTGAGAAGGAGTTTCGCTTTTGTTGCCCAGGCTGGAGTGCAATGGCATGATCTTGGCTCACGGCAATCTCTACCTCCCAGGTTCAAGCGATTCTCCTGCCTCAGCCTCCTGAGTAGCTGGGATTACAGGCATGCACCACCATGCCCGGCTTATTTTGTATTTTTAGTAGAGATGAGATTTCTCCATGTTGGTCAGGCTGGTCTCAAACTCCCTGCCTCAGGCGATCCGCCTGCCTCCACCTCCCAAAGTGCTGGGATTACAGGCATGAGCTACCATGCCTGGCCCCTAATGCTTTTTTTTTTTTTTTTTTAATAGAAACAGGGTCTCACTACATTGCCCAGGCTGGTCTCAAACTCCTGCGCTCAAGTGATCCTCCCACCTCAGCCTCCCAAAGTGCTAGTATTACAGGTATTAAGCCACCATGCCTGGCCTAAAAAATAAAAAGGCAATTACAGGCTGCACACAGTGGCTCATGCCTGTGTAATCCCAGCACTTAGGGAGACTGAGGCGGGCAGATCATTTGAGGTCAGGAGTTCAAGACCAGCCTGGCCAACATGGTGAAACCGTGTTTGTTTTCTTTTCTTTTTTTTTTTTGAGACGGAGTCTCAATCTGTCGTCCAGGCTGGAGTGCAATGGCACGATCTCACTCACTGCAACCTCCACCTCCTGGGTTCAAGCAATTCTCCTGCCCCAGCCTCCTGAGTAGCTGGGATTACAGGCACCCGCCACCATGCCCAGCTAATTTTTGTATTTTTAGTAAAGACAGGGTTTTGCCATGTTGGCCAGGCTGGTCTTGAACTCCTGACCCACCTCGGCCTCCCAAAGTGCTGGGATTACAGGTGTAAGCCACTGCGCCGGGCTGTGAAACGGTGTCTCTACTAAAAATACAAAAAGTAGCTGGGCATGGTGGCGGGCGCCTGTAATCCCAGCTACTTGGGAGGCTGAGACAGGAGAATCACTTGAACCCGGGAGGCAGAGTTTGCAGTGAGTCGAGATCACACCACTGCACAGCAGCCTGGGTTACAGAGCAAGACTCCGTCTAAAAAATAATAGTAATAGGCCGGGCGCAGTGGCTCACGCCTGTAATCCCAGCACTTTGGGAGGCTGAGGCAGGTGGATCACCTGAGGTCAGGAGTTCGAGACCAACATGGAGAAACCCCATCTCTACTAAAAATACAAAAAATTAAACGGGCATGGTGGCACATGCCTATAATCCCAGCTACTTGGGAGGCTGAGGCAGGAGAATCGCTTGAACCAGGGAGGCGGAGGTTGTGGTGAGCCGAGATCACACCATCCAGCCTTGGCAACAAGAGTGAAACTCCGTCTCCAAAAATAATAATAATAAAATAAAATACATTTAAAAAGGCAATTATAACAAAATGAGACATGTGCTACAAGAAATTCAGGGCACTCCTGCAGCTCTTAACCCAGGCTGGAGGGGAGTGTTCAGGGAAGACTTCCTGGAGGGAGTGTCTTCTAAACTGAGACCTGAAGAACCAGATGGTGCTAGGCAGGTAAATGAGAGGAGAGAAAAAGCATTCCAGACAGAAGGAAAGCACTGCAAAGAACGCTAGGAGGACAGAGGCAAGCTTGGGGCTTTTGGGAAGCTAAATAGTTCAGCACAGTTAGAGCATAGGGTGGAGGTGAGGGCTGTTCTTCCTTGCACTAGAGCCACAAGCTACTTACAGTGAGATGCCCTAATGTAAATCAGAGCCTGGCTGGGTTAGATTACACATGCCAGTCCTAAGTATTTCAGATGTTCACTGGCAATCAGTATGAATTGCCTTTACCATACAAATGTTTATTGTATATCCCTGAATAGGATGATTGTAAAGGGGTGGCATGATCTGTCTGGGGGCAGGGGCCCTGAGGGGAGTATGGTCTCACAGTGTCCAAAGGAGAGCTGTGAATAGCAAAAGGATGCTTGTTTAGAAGGCAGAAGGACAGCAGAGTGGGACAAAGCAAAAATCCAATCATCCCTCCTCATGTGCGGAAGATGGGGCTCGGGGGAGCAGAATTCAAAATGTGAGGATGTTTATTAAAACCTGTGATTTCCCCCCAAAATTAGAGGGGACCTCAATCTGCATCCAGAGGGGGCTGGTTAAGCAGGAAATGTACAGTTCTAGTTCTGAATACTATGCAGACATTAAAAATACCACATTCGTATGTGTGCATATGAAAAGATCTCCAAGGTACTGACATCTACAGTGTGTACTGTGCTAGATGCTAGGGACACAGCAGAGGGGAGAAAGTATCTGCCCCTGCAGACAACACCATCTCCACAACCTCACCTTGGCCTTCAGGATGTGCCTGTAGCAGCTTCTCCTCCTCTCCTGCTACTCCTAGCAGCTTCTCTGGGATCTGCTGTCTGGAAGCCTGTGTCCCTTTCCTTCCTCCAGGTCTTTGCATGGCCTGCCTCCTCTCCCTGGACACTGTTTCGCTCCCTCCACCTCTGCCTCCCGAGTCTTTGACTGGCCAAGCCCTCCTCAGCCTTCAGGTTCTAACAAGGGGCCCAGACCTGTGTGACCCAATCTAGAACTTTCCTTTGAGTTTATACCTCTGAAAGGCCTTGTTGTCTGCCATTACTCCTTTTGTTCCGCCTCAAAGCATTCAAAGCATTTTTTCTTTTTCTTTTTTGAGACGGAGTCTCACTCTGTTGCCCAGGCTGGAGTCCAGTGGCTCCATCTCGGCTCACTGCAAGCTCCGCCTCCCGGGTTCATGCCATTCTCCTGCCTCAGCCTCCCAAGTAGCTGGGACTACAGGCGCCCGCCACCACGCCTGGCTATTTTTTTTGCATTTTTAGTAGAGACGGGGTTTCACTGTGTTAGCCAGGATGGTCTCAATCTCCTGACTTCATGATCCGCCTGCCTTGGCCTCCCAAAGTGCTGGGATTACAGGCGTGAGCCACCGCACCTGGTCGCATCTTTCTGTATTTCTCTAGAAACATTCTAGAATCATTTTATCAAGTTCTGTATGGCATCCTGTGGTATTTTAATTGGAATAGTGTTGCATCTCTAAATCTACGTGGGAATTTTAAAAAATTTTTGCTATGTTTGGCCTTCCCATCCAGAAGCATATCAGTTTCCATATATTCACATATTTCTTATTTTTTCCTATTTGTAGTTTATGATTCTTATATTTATTGAAGTCTGTATAACACTGTGCTAATACCAGTGACTTCCTGTGATGTCTTATCTTTGACACTATTTATGACACCAAATGTGTGGTGTGGTCTTTATCTCTGGCATCAGATACATGTCATTTTTCCACATCAATTTTAGTCAATTATCTGAGATCAATTGGACCTCTGAAAATTCCATTCAGTTCTGACACTAACTACCCAGAGTTAGCACAGACCCTGAACAAAGGTTAAGGGCTGAGTCCCGCAAGACCACCCCCACTTCAGATGCCTGCACAAATGAGGTACCCCAGCTACCCACATTTTTGTTGGGCCTACTACAAATTCAGAGGTTCCCACTCAACCCCTTCAGGTTCAATAATTTACTAGAGTGACTCACAGAACTCAGGACAGCACCTTATTTACATTTTCCAGTTAATGATAAAGGATGCAACTAGGATCAGCCAAATGGAAGCGACGCATAGGGCAAGGCATGGGGCGGGGCACAGCGGGAGAAGGCAGGCACAGAGCTTCCACGTCCTCTCTAGGTGCACCACCCTCCCAGCACATCAGTGTGTTCATCATTCCAGACTCTTGGAACCTCCTGTTCAAGAGTGTTTGGAGCCCAGTCACTAGCCCCACTCACCTCCCTGGAGGTTGGCAGATGGAGCTGAAAGTTCCCATCTCTAATAATGTGGATGGTCTTTCTGGTGAACTCCCATATGTATGTTAATAAAATAAATGATTACATTTTGTCTTCTTTTTGTTTGTTTTAGAGACAGGGGTCTTGCTCTGTTGCCCATGAGGCAGTGCAGTGTCATGATGCTAGCCCACTGCAGGCTCGACCTTCTGGACTCAAGTGATCCTCCTGCCTCAGGCTCCTGAAGTGTTGGAATTATGGGTGTAAGCCACCATGCCTGGCCTTCTCTTGTAATGTATCTTTCATCTGTTTAATTCACAGGCCCCCAAAGACTAAACCTGAGGGTGGATAAAAAGTTTTCCCTCCCAGACACTGTCTACAAACTGATTCTAAAATTTACACAGAAGCCAGGGCACTGTGTTCTGCACCTGTAGTCTCAGTTGCACACTTGGGAACTACTTGGGAAGCTGAGACAGGAAGATCACTGGAGGCCAGGAGTTTGAGGCTATAATACACCACGATCATGCCTGTGAGTAGCCAATGCACTCCAGCCTGGGCAACATAGAAAGGCAAAGGTACTAGTTACGCCAAAATAATTGTTTTTTTTGAGATGGACTCTCGCTCTGTCGCCCAGGCTGGAGTGCAGTGGCGCAATCTTGGCTCACTGCAAGCTCCACCTCCCAGGTTCACACCATTCTCCTGCCTCAGCTTCCTTAGTAGCTGGGACTACAGGCGCCCGCCACCATGCCTGGCTAATTTTTTGTATTTTTAGTGGAGATGGGGTTTCACCATGTTAGCCAGGATGGTCTCAATCTCCTGACCTTGTGATCCGCCCGCCTCGGCCTCCCAAAGTGCTGGGATTACAGGCATGAGCCACCGTGCCCGGCCTCGCCAAAACAAATTTTTTACAGAGAAAGGCAAAGGTATTAGATTAGCCAAAACAATTCTGAAAAAAAATAGAGGACTCACATACTCACATTACCCGACTTCAAGACTCATTATAAAAGTTACAGTATTCAAAGTAGGGTGGGATCAGCAAAAAGATAAACACATAGAGCAATGGGACAGAATAGACAGCCCAGGCTGGACACGGTGGCTCACACCTGTAATCCCAGCACTTTGGGAAGCCGAGGCAGGAGGACTGCTTGAGTCCACGAGTTTGAGACCAGCCTGGGCAAGATGGCGAGACCTCTATCTCTACAAAAAAATAAAAATTTAGCCAGGTATGGTGGCTCATGCCTGTGGTCCCAGCTACTCAAGGGGCTGAGGCAGCAGGATCCCTTAAGCCCAGGATCCAGCCTGGAAAACAGAGCAAGACCTCATCTCTTAAAGAAAAAAAAAAAAAAGAATAGACAGCAGAGAGCCCAGCAATACATGATATATGCACAAAAATAGTCAATTCATTTTTTTTTTTTTTGGAGATGGGGTCTTGCTTTGTTGTCCAGGCTGGAGTACAGTGTGTGATCATGGCTCCCTGCAGCCTCAACCTCCCAGGCTCAAGTGATTCACCTGCCTCAGCCTCCCAAGTAGCTAGGACCACAGTAGCTGGAACCACAGGTGCACACCACCATGCCTGGCTAATGCTTAAATTTTTTGTAGAGATGAGGTTTCCCTATGTTGCCCATGCAGGTCTTGAATTCCTGGGCTCAAGCAATCTACCTGCCTCGGCCTCCCAAACTGCTGAGATTACCATAAGCCACGTCTCCCAGCCTGATTTTTGACAGAGTTGCAAACAAAATTCAATGGAGAAAGGATAATCTTTTTAGGACCTGAATTGGGAACCAATTCAAAAGTTTTGAATAGAGAAGAGTCACATTATTCCTTGTTTTTTTGTTTTGTTTTGAGACAGTCTCGCTCTGTTGCACAGGCTGGAATGCAGTGGCACCATATCGGCTGACTGGAACTTCCACCTCCTGGGTTCAAGCGATTCTCATGACTCAGCCTCCTGGGTAGCTGGGATTATAGGTGCCTGCACCACGCTTGGCTAATGTTTTTTGTATTTTCAGTAGAGATGGGGTTTCACTATGTTGGCCAGGCTGGTCTCGAACTCCTGGCCTCTGGTGATCCACCCACCACGGCCTCCCAAATTCCTGGGATTACAGGTGTGAGCCACCGCACCTGGCCTTGACTGGACTTTTAAAATGCTCACTGTGGTCACTTGGAGAAGAATAGTCTGTGGCACAGCAAAGGTGAGCACAGAAAGACCCACTGGATGCTACTGTAATTGTCTATATGGAAAATGACAATAGCTTGGACTAAAATCAGAAGAGTGGCCAGGCGCAGTGGCTCACGCCTGTAATCCCAATGCTTTGGGAGTCCAAGGCAGGTGGATCACTTGAGGTAGGAGTTCGAGAACAGCCTGGTCAACATGGCAAAATCCTGTCTCTACTAAAAATACAAAAATTAGCTGGGTATGGTGGTGCACGCCTGTAACCCCAGCTACAAGGAAGGTTGAGGCAGGAGAATTGCTTGAACTTGGGAGATGGAGGCTGCAGTGAGCTGAGATTGTGCCACTGTACTCCAGCCTGGATGACAGAGCAAAGCTCTGTTTCAAAAAACAATGGTCAGAAGAGCGAAGGTGGTGAGATATATTTTCAAGATTGAGCTTAAAGAATTTGTTGATGAGGCCGGGCGCGGTGGCTCAAGCCTGTAATCCCAGCACTTTGGGAGGCCGAGACGGGTGGATCACGAGGTCAGGAGATCGAGACCATCCTGGCTAACACGGTGAAACCCCATCTCTACTAAAAAATACAAAAAACTAGCTGGGCGAGGTGGCGGGAGCCTGTAGTCCCAGCTACTCGGGAGGCTGAGGCAGGCGAATGGCGTAAACCCGGGAGTCGGAGCTTGCAGTGAGCTGAGATCCTGCCACTGCACTCCAGTCCGGGCGACAGAGCGAGACTCTGCCTCAAAAAAAAAAAAAAAAGAATTTGTTGATGGATTAGATATGAGGTGTGAGAAATATACACAAGTCAAGGAAAACGTCTAGATCTCTCTCCTGAGAAGAATGCAGTGGCTATTTACAGTGATGAGGAATCATTCAGGATAAGCAGGCAGGTTTGGGAGTAAAGCAGGTCTGTTGTGGATGTGTTAGGTTTGAGACAGATGCCTGTTATACATCCTAGAGCTATTTTAAATAGGACTTGGAGATATAGGATGGGCATTCAGGGGCAAAGTTTGGGGTGAAAATACAAATTTGAGAGTAGTGAGCCATGAAATTTAAAGCCATGAAAATGGAGACTCCCAAGGGAGAGAGTTTAAATAGAGAAGTAGCCCAATAGAGAAGACCTGGGTCACTCCTTCCTTCAGATATCAGGAAGAAAAGGGGAAACAAACAAAGGAGCCTGAGGTGGCACAGCCAGTGAGATGGGAGGACAGCTGAGAGAGTGTGGGGTCCTGGAAGCCAGGGGAGGATCCAGAGGAAGAGAGCAACTGTGACAAGTATGGCCATGAAGGGCACTGAGAATTGGCCACTGTGTTTAGCAGCATGGTGGTCACCGGTGACCACCACATTTGAGCTGTCTTGGTGCAGTGGATTAAAGAGAGAATGGGAGGCGAGGAATCGGGGACAGGGAGTACAGACAACTCTTGGAGGAGAGCCGAGATGGGGTGGTAGCTACAGGAGAATGTGTAGGCAAGGGAAGCATTTTTAAAAGAATATGACAGCATGTTTGCATGCTGGTGGGAATAATCCAGAAGACAGGGGAAACCAATGATGCAGGAGAGGGAGAAGAGACAATCACAGGAATGAGAGGAGATGGACCCAGCGCCAGGGAGATGGCCTTAGATAGGAGCATGAACAGTTCACGCAGGGTAATGGCAAGGGAGGCAGAATGTGTGTATACAGATGTGGGTGGGCGGGTGGGGACAGGTGGTGGAAACGTATGGAAGTTTATGAAAGGAATAAAGTAGATTTATATATCATGACAGGGAACTCAGAATCATCCCATTTTGGTAAAAACGAAAAAAGCCTGTTATATGCAGGGAAAAAAATCAAATTTTAACATTATCGTTGAGTTGTAAGATTACAAATCTTACAAAGGAACTTTCTGTTTCAGATTCTAAATTTCTACAGTGTTTCACTTTTATACAATGAGTATCTATTACTTCTGAAAGTAGAATTAAAAAGATTTTTTTTTTTTTTTTTTTGAGGGGAGTCTCACTGTGACACCCAGGCTGGAGTGCAATAGCGCAATCTTGGCTCACTGCAACCTCTGCTTCGCTTCCTGGGTTCAAGCAATTCTCCTGCCTCAGCCTCCCAAGTAGCTGGGACTACAGGCACACACCACTATGCCTGGCTAATTTTTTATATTTTTAGTACACATGGGATTTCACCATATTGGCCAGACTGGTCTCAAACTTCTGACTGCAAGTGATCCAACCACCTCGGCCTCCCAAAGTTCTGGGAGTACAGGCATGAGCCACCACCCCTGGCCGCATGGACTATTAAGAAGCTATTAGGCCGGGCGCGGTGGCTCAAGCCTGTAATCCCAGCACTTTGGGAGGCCGAGACGGGGGGATCACGAGGTCAGGAGATCAAGACCATTGTGGCTAACACGGTGAAACCCCGTCTCTACTAAAAAATACAAAAAAAAAAAACTAGCCTGGCGAGGTGGCGGGCGCTTGTGGTCCCAGCTACTCGGGGTGCTGAGGCAGGAGAATGGCGTGAACCCAGGAGGCGGAGCTTGTAGTGAGCTGAGATCAGGCCACTGCACTCCAGCCTGGGCGACAGAGCGAGACTCCGTCTCAAAAAAAAAAAAAAAAAGAAGCTATTAAAATTGGGCTGGGTGAAGTAGCTCACGCTTGTAATCCCAGCACTTTGGGAGGCCAAGGCAGGACGACTGCTTGAGCCCAGGAGTTTGAAGCTGCAGTGAGCTAGGATAGCTAGGATTGTACCATTGTACTCCAGCCCGGGTGACAGAGTGGGACCCCATCTTTAAAAATACATAAGTAAATAGTAATGTTGTAGAAGGTTTTGTTTTTTGTTTTTTTGTTTTGTTTTGTTTTTTGAGATGGAGTCTTGCTCCGTCACCCAGACTGGAGTGCAGTGGCACAATCTCGGCTCACAGCAACCTCCGCCTCCTGGGTTCAAGCAATTCTCTGCCTCACCCTCCCAAGTAGCTGAGATTACAGGCGCCCACCACCACGCCTGGCCAATTTTTGTATTTTTAGTAGAGACAGGGTTTTAACATCTTGGCCAGGCTGGTCTTGAACTCCTGACCTCGTGATCCACCTGCCTCGGCCTCCCAAAGTGCTGAGATTACAAAAAGCAGGTAACAAAAATGATACACTGGCGAGGTTCAGTGGCTCATGCCTACAATAGCAGCACTTTCGGAGGCCAAGGTGGGAGGATTGCTTGAACCCAGGAGTTCGAGATAAGCCTGGGCAACATAGTGATATCTCATCTCTATTAAAAATCAAAAAAATTAGCCAGGTGTGGTTGTGTGCACCTGTGATCCCAGCTACTTAGGAGGGAGGGGCAGTCAGATCCCTTGAGCCTGGGAGTTTGAGGCTGTAGTTTCAAACTCAGCCTATTTGATAGAGCAAGACCCTGTCTCAAAAAAAAAAAAAAATATATATATATATATATATACACACACACACACACACACATACAGTGTGATGGGTAGTATATGATATGAATATGTATTTATGTGTAGACTAGATGTATTTAAGACAAGATATTGACAATGGTTATCTCTGTACAGTTAACATGTAAAATTTATTCCTTGTGTTCTTCTGTATCTTCTACCATGTGCATTTATTATTTTTGTAATTTTTTTTTTTTTTTTTTGAGACGGAGTCTCGCTCTGTCGCCCAGGCTGGAGTGCAGTGGCCGGATCTCAGCTCACTGCAAGCTCCGCCTCCCGGGTTTACACCATTCTCCTGCCTCAGCCTCCCGAGTAGCTGGGACTACAGGCGCCTGCCACCTCGCCCGGCTAGTTTTTTTGTATTTTTAGTAGAGACGGGGTTTCACCGTGTTAGCCAGGATGGTCTCGATCTCCTGACTTCGTGATCCGCCCGTCTCGGCCTCCCAAAGTGCTGGGATTACAGGCTTGAGCCACCGCGCCCGGCCTATTTTTGTAATTTTTAATACAAAATGGGTGTCAGGAAAGAAAATTGATTAAAACTCCTGTAAACATTTCCCATGTGTACTGGCCGTGACACTGAGTTTGAGGACAGCTGCAGCTGGCTGCACTAATTACATTATTTTACTTTATAGCTTTGCAGTAAAGGACCCATACATTCAGGCAGGTTGATTTATATGAGCTGAAATGGTAAATGGTCACAGAGAAGAGTCACAGAGGCTCTGGCCAAAACCACTTGGCACCCTGCTAATGAAAGAATACTTTTGGAGCTTCTTGGGGGAAGTGGCTCCCAGAAGAAACAGATTTTTATGTACAGCTTTAAGCTCTGACTTTGTGATCCTCAGATGATAAGTTTGGGGGTACCAAGGGTTCTGCTCTTACTGAGAGAAAAACAACTTCTTTGCATTCCCCTTTCTGTCCCCTGAGAGACCCAGGGCTTTGCAAACAGATGTTTCTGTTTTTGTTTTTGAGACAGGGTCTCGCTCTGTTGCCCAGGCTGGAGTGCAGTGGTGCAATCATATCTCACTGCAGCCTTGAACTCTTGCTCAAGCCATCCTCCCACCTTAGTCTCCTGAGTAGCTGGAACTACAGGCAAACCCCACTATACTAGCTAATTTTTTATTTTATTTTTTTGTAGAGATGGGGTCTTGCTATATTGCCCAGGCTGGTCTCCATCTCCTGGGTAAGCCATCCTCCTACCTTAGCCTCCCAAAGCACTGGGATTATAGGCATGAGCCATTGCACCTGGCGTGCAAACAGATGTTTAAAATGGAGAAACCAAGAGCTTGAAGCAAAGACACAACAATCAATAACTTCCTCACTGGTGTCTTGGCTGCCCCACTAACCTGCCCTCCTCAGTGGCCGTCTGATCATATGAGTCCCTACCCACTACCTTTCAGTGTTGTGGGATTCAGGAGGACGAGAGAGAAACCTCAGGTTAAAACAGGAGAATCCTTTTTTTTTTTGAGACGGAGTCTTGCTCTGTCGCCCAGGCTGGAGTGCAGTGGCGTGATCTCAGCTCACTGCAAGCTCCGCCTCCTGGGTTCACACCATTCTCTTGCCTCAGCCTCCTGAGTAGCTGGGACTACAGGCGCCCGCCACCAAGCCTGGCTAAATTTTTTTTTGTATTTTTAGTAGAGACAGGGTTTCACCATGTTAGCCAGGATGGTCTTGATCTCTTGACCTCGTGATCTGTCCGCCTCAGACTCCCAAAGTGCTGGGATTACAGGCACCCGCCACCACGCCCGGCTAATTTTGTTTTTGTATTTTTAGTAGAGATGGGGTTTCACCATGTTAGCCAGGATGGTCTCAATCTAAAACAGAATCATTTATTGAGTGCACTCAGGCCCAACTGACTCAACGTCCAAAAGATTGGGCCTGAAAGAAAGACAGCACTTGACTTTTATATACACTTCACAAAAGGGGGTGGGCTAGCTTGAAGCAAGCTTACAGTGGCGTGAAAGCAGGGATACAGAGGCAGGACAAACTCAGGATTGCACATGACCATTGCCAAGCAACCCAGATGTCCGTTATCTAGGTTTGCCTAGGCACAGGCTTATCCCATAACCTTCACTATGGCGCCCAGGTGGCTGTAACTCAGGCCAGCTCAGAGGCTCATGACCTTCACTCCACTGCTTAGATAAAACAATACTTGAAGTCACTAGTCACAGAGAACAGGAATCTATAAACTCATTCCATAAAACAAAGGAAAATTTGCTTTTCTTCTCCCTATGGTGAGGGAGTGCTGGGAAAGTCTCCAGAGCACATTAGATAATATTATCAAGAATTTTCCTGGGTCTGGGTTGTGCCTATCGCTGCCTCTGGTACAAGTCAGCCTAATACAGGAAAACTTATTTCTCTTTCTTTTTAATTTTTTTTTTTTAATTTCCCGCCTCAACAGAGCCACTGGTGACCGCAGAATACAGTCCACGTGTCTTAACCAGGCTTATAAGACTGCAAAGGTCTGGCTGCTCCCCACCCCTACTCCCTGCCTTGTCTCTCCCACACTCCCCCAACAGCTTCTCTGGAGCCAAGTCAGCCTCCTTCCAGCTTTAGGCCTTTGAACATGCTGTTCTTTCCACCTAAAAAGCTCCCTGCACTTCCCCCAGCCTAGTTCCCTGCTTGGATAGATTGTTTCTCTAATGTGACTCCTGGAAAAGCCTTCCTTGACTCCCAGGCTAGAGCAGAGCCCCCATTAACAGCTCTCACACCAGCCTATCTTTCTCCTCCACTGCATTTGTCACATCCTGTGATCCTATGTGCATCCTGTTCAATGTCTATCTCCACACATAAAATGTAAACTCCAAGAGGATAGGAACTGTGTCTGACTTGCTTCCTTTCATGTCCCTTGTGCCTAGATGGGGGCCTTGTATCAAGCAGGTGCTCAACAAATGTCTGTTGAAAAAATGAGGCAAGGTGCGGTGGCTCATGCCTGCAATCCCAGCACTTTGGGGGGCCAAGGCAGGTGGATCATCTGAGGTTGGGAGTTCAAGACCAGCCTGACCAACATGGAGAAACCCCATCTCTACTAAAAATACAAAAAATTAGCCCGGTATGGTGGTGCATGCCTGTAATCCCACCTACTCAGGAGGCTGAGGCAGGAGAATCGCTTGAACCCAGGAGGCGGAGGTTGTGGTGAGCCAAGATCATGTCATTGCACTCCAGCCTAGGCAACAAGAATGAAACACTGTCTTGGCCGGGCGCGGTGGCTCAAGTCTGTAATCCCAGCACTTTGGGAGGCCGAGACGGGCAGATCACGAGGTCAGGAGATCGAGACCATCCTGGCAAATATGGTGAAACCCCATCTCTACTAAAAAAAAATACAAAAAACTAGCCAGGCGACGAGGCGGGAGCCTGTAGTCCCAGCTACTCGGGAGGCTGAGACAGGAGAATGGCGTAAACCCGGGAGGCGGAGCTTGCAGTGAGCTGAGATCCGGCCACTGCACTCCAGCCTGGGCGGCAGAGCAAGACTCCGTCTCAAAAAAAAACAATAACAACAACAACAACAAAAAAACACTGTCTCAAAAAAAAAAAAAAGACTAAGTGACTAAGAGGCAGGGTAGGAACTCAAGGCTCATCCTCTACATGGCCAAAGCACTTAGGCAGGAAAATTAAGTAAGCAATAGAGCTTCTCTGGGGCAGGTGCCAAGGGAAGTCCATCTCTGTACCTAGCACCTAGCTCTGGGCCTGGCCCATAGTAAAAGCTCAGAGAATATTGCTAGCTGAATAGGCATTACTTCCATCTACACATACTCCGCTCTCAGTGGTGATCTCATCCAGTCCCGTGGCTTTAAATGTCACCTATAAGCTGATGACTCTCCAAATTATAGCTCAAGGCTGGCCCTCTTCCCAGAACTCATATATCCAACTGCATATTTGACATCTCCACTTGGAATATCTAGTAGGCATCTCAGACTTAACATGGCCAAAACAGAACTTTTTGTTTCCTCTGCCAGACTTCCCCATCTCAATCTATTCTTCTCATTGTTCAGCTCACAAGTCTGGAGTCATCCTTGACTGCCTCTGGTTCCCTCCTATTCTGCATCCAATTCCTCAGCAAATCTGTCAGCTCTACCTTCAGAATACATCTGGAATCTGGCCATCTCTGCTCCATCTCTGCTCCCACCTCCTTGTCCAAGCCAGCATTCCTTCTTACCTGGATCGCTGCAATAGCCTCTAATTGCTCCCACCTCTCTCACTGCTCCCATCAGCTTCCCCACACTCCGTCCTCACGCAGGAGCCAGCTCATCAAGTCTTGGCTCAAATGGTGCCTCCTCAGAGAAGTCTTCCCAGAAAACTCTTTAAAACAAGACCCCTCCCCCAGCGACGCTTGGTTCTCTTATTCTACTTATTTTATTTGATTGTTTTTGAGGTGGAGTCTTACTCTGTCGCCTGGGCTGGAGTGCAGTGGCACAATCTCAGCTCACGGAAACCTCCGCCTCCCAGGTTCAAGCAATTCTCCTGCCTCAGTCTCCTGCGTAGCTGGACGACAGGTGCATGCTGCCACACTCAGCTAACTTTTTGTATTTTAGTAGAGATGGGATTTCACCGTGTTGCCCAGGCTGGTCTCGAACTCCTGAGCTCAGCCAGTCTGCCCACCTTGGCCTCCCAAAGACCTAGGATTACAGGTGTGAGCCACCGTGCCTGGCCTATTCTACTTTATTTTTATCCACTGCCCTTATCAGGGATAAATATTTTTGCTTGATTTTATCTTTATTCTCCTGCTATAAGTTCCATGAAGAAGGAACTTTCCCTGTTTTGTTCTCTTGTGCATCTCCAGCACCTGGAACAGGGGCCTGACTCAGGCCCTGACAGTTCTTGCTCAGAAATCTCCCCAGAGTCATAAATGAAGGGCTAAATGAACTCTGAAAGAGTTTTGGAGAGTCAGATTTTCTCCCAGTCAGTGAATCAGAATCTAGATGCCAGAAATCAGATACCAACTACCTATTTTCTTGTTTAGAGCCCTAGAATAATTAAAAGTTAACTCAAGACCACTTTGCATATAATTAAAGAGTGACACTGAGGTCACCTACTGAGTCACAGAGGCCTTGTTAGCTCCTAGAGCAGACTACAGATCCTGCCTCTTAGTGTACATGGGAGCTAGCCAGCTCGATCTGTAATTGTTGCTCTTTCCGTTCCTTCATCTGTAAGTAGGCCTGCCTGCCTTGTGGCCTTTACATGGAGCTGTGAGCTTGGGATCTGTGACATTCAAACTCAGTCCAGATTGTTTAGGATGGTGGTTTTCAACGGCTGGGGAGTGATTCCACCCTCCAGAAGACATTCGGCACCATCTGCAGACATTTTTGGTTGTTGAAACTGGGGGTGTGGTGTGACTGGCATCTAGTAGGTAGAGGCCAGGGGTGCTGTTAAACATCCTCAAATGCATAGGACAGCTCCCCACAACAAAAAAACTTTCTGGCCCAAAAGGTGAATAGTGCTAAGGTTGAGAAGTCCTGGTCTACAGGAACACTAATGATAAATGGTAACCAGCATCACTGATGTTTGCCACATGCCCAGTAGTGCACTAAATTCTCATGTGTACCATCTCACTTAATCCTCACATTGTCCCTGAGAAACAAGGACTCTTATAATCCCCATTTTACAGATGAGGAACCTGAGGCTCAGAGAGGTGGACTCACTTGCCTAATGTCACATGGCTTAGTAGGGACAGATGAACACCCAAGGCTGCCTGGCCTCAAAGTCTGTTCCTTTAACGTCTGTTCTGGGTTGCTCTGCCCTGTGACTGGGAGCTGAGGGGGCCTGTTAGTCCTCTCTGAATGTGTCTTCGTCTGCTGCTCCTGTGGACAGTAGAGTGTCGGTCTACGCAGGCGATGCTTGGCTATTAGCCAGAAGGGAGGTTTTCCTTCCCTGAGTTGTCTCAGCCTTTCTGGCCTCACTCTCCCTGCACTGCAGTACAGTCCTTGGCTCCAAAGCTCAGCTCCCCTGCCAGCCCCCGCCTGGTGCCAGCCCTTCTCCATGGGGTGGAAGCTTCTGGATTCAGACCTAGGCCTTACATTCTCTCCCACATGGTGCCTCCTTTCTGGACGGGGTCTTCAATCCACTCTGGGGCCTGCAAGGTCACTTCACACCTCCTTTCAGGTAAGGGAGGGTTAGAGCTGCTAGAGTGGTCACAGGACTCATGGTTCAAGAAAGTACTCAGGTCCCAGAAAGCTAGACAAGTGATTGCTGGACTGGGCTGGGAACAGAGTGATCCTGGGGCAGTAGTGAGGCACAGGCCATGGTCCTACTTGTAGATGAGGTGAGGAGAGCTGCAGACCCCCAAAGAATCCCTCAGCCTGCCTGTGAGTAACAACTCTGAAGGGCTTTCTGAGGGCCCTGGGAAAGTCTGATGACCGGAGTTGAAAGGTGATTCTGTCCAAGGAAGATCACGACAGCCAAGGACCAATGTAGGGTCAAGTTTGAGGTGTTTGTTGCTGAGGAATCAAGGCTGAAGTAGTCTGAACTATCCATGCTTTCTTCCATCCATCCATCCACCCATCCATCCATCCATCCACCCACCCACCCACCCACATATATTTAGGGAGCTCTCACCAGGCACCGAGGATGCTTAGTGTCTCCAGGGACATCACTCTGTTCTGAGGCATCAGCTCCCTTTGTTTAGGTGTAGCTCAGAGGTTCCACCTACCATGTGGGACTGTGGAGTCAGATCAGGATTCAAATCCCAGCTCTGTCACTTTCTATCACTGTGACTTTAGGTAAGGGACTTCATCTCTTTGAACCTCATTTTCTTCATCTGTGTAATAAAGAGACAAACAGTTCTTACCTTGTAGAACTGTTATGAGAAGCCAATGAGATAATGTGTCTAAAATGTCTGGCACATGGTAAGGTCTCAATACATAGTGGCAGTAGCTACCATTTATTATACCATGGCTAGGTCTCTAGATGCATTATTTAATATAATCCCTGCCACCAACCTATAACGAAGATGTGATCTCCATTTAAAAATCAGGAACCGGGCCGGGCGCGGTGGCTCAAGCCTGTAATCCCAGCACTTTGGGAGGCCGAGACGGGCGGATCACGAGGTCAGGAGATCGAGACCATCCTGGCTAACACGGTGAAACCCCGTCTCTACTAAAAATACAAAAAAAAACTAGCTGGGCGAGGTGGCGGGCGCCTGTAGTCCCAGCTACTCCGGAGGCTGAGGCAGGAGAATGGCAGGAACCCGGGAGACGGAGCTTGCAGTGAGCTGAGATCCGGTCACTGGACTCCAGTCCGGGCGACAGAGCGAAACTCCGTCTCAAAAAAAAAAAAAAAATCAGGAACCTACGAGGTAGGTGGATCACCTGAAGTCTGGAGTTCGAGACCAGTCTGGCCAACATGGTGAAACCCTGTCTCTACTAAAAATACAAAAATTAGCCAGGTGTAGTGACTAACGCATGTAATCCCAGCAACTCGGGAGGCTGAGGCAAAAGAATCGATTGAACTCGGGAGGGGGAGGTTGCAGTGAGCTGAGATCGCACTACTGCACTTCAGCCTGGGTGACAGAGCAAAAGTCTGTCTCAAAAATAAAAAATAACAATCAGGGTTGGGTGCGGTGGCTCATGCCTGTAATCCCAGCACTTTGGGAGACTGAGGTGGGCAGATCACCAGGTCAGGAGATTGAGACCATCCTGGCTAACAGGGTGAAACCCCGTCTCTACTGAAAATATAAAAAATTGCCGGGCGCGGTGGCTCAAGCCTGTAATCCCAGCACTTTGGGAGGCCGAGACGGGCGGATCACGAGGTCAGGAGATTGAGACCATCCTGGCTAACACAGTGAAACCCCATCTCTACTAAAAAAATACAAAAAACTAGCTGGGCGAGGTGGTGGGCGCCTGTAGTCCCAGCTACTCGGGAGGCTGAGGCAGGAGAATGGCGTGAATCCGGGAGGCAGAGCTTGCAGTGAGCTGAGATCCAGCCACTGCACTCCAGCCTGGGCGACAGAGCAAGACTCTGTCTCAAAAAAAAATTAGCCGGGCGTGGTGGCAGGCACCTGTAGTCCCAGCTACTCGGGAGGCCGAGGCAGGAGAATGCTGTGAACCTGGGAGGCGGAGCTTGCAGTGAGTGGAGATCATGCCACTATACTCCAGCCTGAGCAACACAGCAAGACTCTGTCTCAAAAAATAAAAAAATAACAACCAGGAACCTGTATCTTGGAGAGGTTAACTAACTTGAAGGAGCTCATAGCTTAGGTTGATTTCAAAGCCTGTGCTCTCAGAAACGTTAACAACTCCTAGTTATAATTTCCTGTGGCAAGAATGAAAAATGCAGGTTTTCAGGTGTAGAAGGATTTTTAAGTAAGTTTATCAGGCAGGAATAAATATAGTTAAGTTGCCAAAATGTGTGATGCTATAGAACCCCCTATGGGCCACTTCAGGGGGACCTAGTGAAGGAATCTCACATTTATTCTAGGAGTTTGGGTTATTGTAGAACAGTTTTTCTTTTTTTGTTTTTAATCCTCCTTAGGTTCTGAATCCCTTTGTGAGTCTGATGGAAGCTAAGGATCCTCTCTTTGGAAAAATGCCTGTAAGCACTACATACATTTTTGTGCACAATTCCAGAGGGCGTGGGAAACCTTTGCAATCTGGCCATGGACCCCATTTAAGAACCCTCCTCAAGGATAGCATTTTTCAAGTGTAGGACACATATCACTTATAGTGTCCGAGATCAGTTTAACAATGCAAAAATAAATGTTTTATACTCTAATATTTATATTTTATAGTTACCTTCTATTTATGGCCAGTGAGACTGGCTTTCCATTTACGGTAATGATATGAATTTGTCTTTTAAAAGCATACTTATTAGGCCGGGTGTGGTAGCTCACGCCTGTAATCCCAAAACTTAGGGAGGCCAAGGCAGGCGGATCACTTGAGCTCAGGAGTTCGAGACCAGCCTGGCCAACATGGAAACACCCTGTCTCTACAAAAATAGAAAAATTAGCTGGGCATGGTGGTGTGCACCTGTATCCCATCTACTCAGGAGGCCAAGGCAGAAGAATCGCTTGAACCCAGATCACACCATTGCACTCCAGTCTGGGCAACAGAGTGAGACTCCATCTCAAAAAAATAAAATAAAACAAAAAGTATACTTATTTAAAAAATAGAGGAAGTTCAAAGAAAATTATTAAATAATATATTATATAAAGCATTACTTTTTATTATTATTATTTTTTTTTTGAGACAGAGTCTCGCTTTGTCTCCCAGATTGGAGTGCAGTGGCACGATCTTGGCTCACTGCAAGCTCAGCCTCTGGGTTCACGCCATTCTCCTGCCTTAGCCTCCCAACTAGCTGGGACTACAGGCACTCACCACCACGCCCGGCTAATTTATTTATTTTTTTCTGTATTTTTAGTAGAGACGGGATTTCACCATGTTAGCCAGGATGGTCTTGATCTCCTGACCTTGTGATCTGCCCTCCTCGGCCTCCCAAAGTGCTGGGATTACAGGCGTGAGTCACCACGCCCGGCCATATAAGGTATTATTGATGAACAATTACATTATTATAATGATAGTATTATTATAGTAAAAATTAAATAAATAATAATAGAGGTAGTGTAGACATGGAAAAAAATCATGAGGATGATTTAGGAAATTTCCCTGGGGTTTCTACTTAGTGGAGTCACCGTGGCTTTACTTTAGTGTCATCTGCATTTCCAGGGTCCTCACTTGTCAACCTATTTCTTCCTCAAGAGAGGTACTATATAGGAATATTATAACTTCTCAAACCCTGAATCTCACCATTAGAAACATGGAACTGGAAAAAGCTGTTGATTTAATTGATATGCATATGTTGAACCTGAAGAGGTTCTAATTATTCCCATGTTTTTCCTTTTTTTTTTTTTTTTTTTTTTTTTTTGAGACGGACTTTCACTCTTGTTGCCCAGGCTGAGTGCAATGGCACAATCTCGGCTCACTACAGACTCTGCCTCCCAGGTTCAAGTGATTCTCCTGCCTCAGCCTCCTGAGTATCTGGGATTACAGGCATGCACCACCACGCCCGGCTAATTTTGTATTTTTAGTAGAGATGGGGTTTCTCCATATTGGTCAGGCTGGTCTCGAAATCCTTACCTCAGGTGATCTACCCACCTCGGCCTCCCAAGGTGCTGGGATTATAGGCATGAGCCACTGCACTTGGCCTATTCCCATCTTTTTCTTTCTGGAGTTGTGTGTCTCTGCTCAAATTGTTTTATTTTTATTTTTTGAGATGGGGTTTGGCCATATTGCCCAGGCTGGTCTCCAACTCCTGAGCTCAAGCGATCCCCTCCACTCGGCTTCTCAAAGTGCTGGGATTACAGTTGCGAGCTACCATGCCCAGCCACAAATTGTTTTAAGTAGAGAGTAGGTGGTCAAAAGAAAAATGTAGAAATGTAAATAGGAGGCTTCCAGATACATGATTAACCTGATAACTTATTTATGGAGGTTCAAAAATACATTATAGGTATTTCAGAGCTGGTTGTTCAAAACCTTGCTGTGGTCTTTGGGATAGTTCTATAAACTGACAATTATTGATAAGATTCATTGATCATTTACTATGTACCTCACATTGTGCTGAGAGAACTTCAAATGTTTTATACTGCTAACAAGCATATGAACTGGTTTCCTTTTACACTTAGTCCTCCTTTACTTAACGAAAACATTCAAATAGCTAGTAAATGACAGTGCTGGGATTTAAATCCAGATCTGACTTGTCCCTCAACTCCCCCAAGATCTTGCTTTTTTAACCACTTCGTGTCTCCTCCCTCAGCTAGAGGGGACGTCATCTCTCTAAGGGCCACTTTTTCGTCCATTAGGATACCTCCTCCTCGGAGATAAATCCCAACCAAGAATCTCTCCCACACAGAAAAGACTGCCTCACCTGAGCAAGAAGCCTCACCCTGGACAAAAACCCCGGGGCTCAACACTCCCAAATCCACCCGGATCCCCATCCCCACCCCCTTAAAGATGTCCGCATTGCTTGGCAGAGACCCCACTCTTGGGGATAATCCCTTCCTCGTAAGGAAACACCCTCCCTCCTTAAAGCCCTCCCTCAATCCTGAGGATGCCCTCTCTCCTAAATATTTCAGAGCAGAACCACTACAAATGGGGCCCAGTGCAAAATGAAAACGTAAGGGCCCCTCCTGTGAGACTGCACTGCTGGTTTGCCCACGAAGCCGGCCCTGCTTCAGAGATACCTTTTCAGTAAAGGGAGAGGCCACTTCTGTCATAATCCTGCTAACCTGGGGTCGGAGATCCTGCGACATGTCGTGGTGGCGGGGTGGGGGCAGGGATGGCCACCAACTTCTAGAGACTGTTGTTCGAGAACACACCCTGGGACAACCTCCGTGAATTTGGAATCACTTCCCTTGGCCCAGGCAGAAGCTGCCTTCCTACCTCTCCAGACAGCTGGGTGGTCCTCTCAACCGGGCCGGGGCTCCACCTTCTGGGTGTGTGTGTGTGTGAGGGCCTCGCCGCGTGGGGCCCATTGCCGGGGCAACCGACGCCGTGAGCGGTGCATTGTGGTCTGCAACAAAATGCAGGAGAAAGATCCTGAGGGAACCATGGAGTCCCTGGACCAATGGAAGAATGCCGTGGGCTGCGTCAAGCCAATAGCGTCGCGCGGCGGGGGGCGGGGCCGGCAGGAGCAGGGCGGGGCCTGAGCACTAGGCGGCGGCGGCTGGCGTGGGGCTGCTTAGATGCGCCACGGCTTCGGTAGCGACGGCAGCTCTACGAGGGCCTGAGCTGTGCAAACACCTCCCCCAGGAGACCGTTGCAGTCGGCCAGCCCCCTTCTCCACGGTGAGAAACTCGGGGGGCCAGGGGGTATCCTTGCTGCCTTATTTCGTCCCACTCTGGACTTAGCCCACCGCGTAGCCCGCGCTTCCTGAGAAGTGGGGTGGGGGGCGTCGTCCCGTTGTGGCGCCGGCCGGGGTGGGGGCAGTTAGTGCCTGGGGGGCGCGGCCCAACTCAAACCCTTACCCCAGGCCTTGCCCACTAGGTAACCATGTGTGACCGAAAGGCCGTGATCAAAAATGCGGACATGTCGGAAGAGATGCAACAGGACTCGGTGGAGTGCGCTACTCAGGCGCTGGAGAAATACAACATAGAGAAGGACATTGCGGCTCATATCAAGAAGGTGAGGATGGGCGCGGGGGCCGAGGCGCAGCCGGGAGCAGGGAGTTCCTTCCCCCCGATCCTGCTTTCCCAGGGCGCCTGACAGGTCCCGGGAACACCCCTGGCGGCTCCGGGTGTAGAAGCTTCCAGAAAGGACGCAGATGTATTTTGCACTCCGCTGGAGAAGACCAGACTCCCGGCGTCCGAAGTTTTTTTTTTTTTTTTTTTTTTTATTTATCCAGCTCCGCGGGGGGAAGGCGCCCCCTAGCAACGGTATCTAAGCCCTGGGAGCAGCGGTTCCCCCTTCTGTGTAGTTCCTGCGCCGAGGATCCATCTGGGTGTTCCGGAGGGGGGAGCTGCGTGGGTGTTTCCAGCCGGGCGGGGAGGAGATCTTGCCAGCCTTCCGGGGGGGGGTGGAGGGAAGGGGGGTGGTGGCGGGGCGGGGGGCGGGGGTGGGGGCTTGGCAAATGGCAGTCTAGAAAGCCGGCAGGACTGCCAACTTCTCGAGCAGTGTTTGCTGGAAGGGAAGAAAGCTGGCAGCCTAAGCCGTGGGAGGGTTCCAGTCGAGAATGGGAAGATGAAAGACTTCAGATGGAACAGAAATAAATGCCTTTTTTGACAAACGCAGCAGTGCGTGCGTCTAGCTTGCAAGAGCGTTACTCCTCTTCATAGCTTTAAAAGAAGTTTTCGCACTGCGTGCTGTTAGAGTAGCTAAATCTTGTGTGACTCTCCACAAATACTTGTAAGAATTTTGTAGAGAAAGATTACCGTTGCCACCCAGTGCCCCCCACAGGCATTCTACTCCCCAGTACCTCTTTGGGTGGGATAAATGGCGATGAGTTGTTCCTACAACTTGCTAACCTAGTGGACAGGGTAGTAGATCAGCATCATCCGGACAGATGTGGCGAGGACGGCTGTTTGGATATTAAGGATAAAACTTGGCCAGTTGACAGATTCTGTTTACAGCATTTTTTACGGCAACAGTGGAGTGCTTCAGTATTGTGTCCCTGTAAATTTAATTTTGATCCGCAATCATTTGGTATACAATGCTGTTTGAAGTTTTATCCTTTTGGAAAAGTCTTGTGTTGCAGAGATGCAGTTAAGATCTTTGTGATGAGGAATGGGATGGGCTAATTTTTTACCATTTTCTTGGAATTGGGGGCATGGCAAATACAGTAGGGTGGTTCTCTACATAGAACATGATAAACCACACCTGTTAATGTCACCGTCTGTCAATGAATAAGAATATTATAGAAGGTATGAAGGTTTAATTACCATAACAAAAAGCATCCTGTCTTTAAGGCTGACCTTTTGTCCTTTGACCTCCTCAGCCTCCATTCCCATCTTAGCTCAGACTGCAAGTATGTTTGTATTAATGCACTATGTAGGCGGCTTGGAGCTGGGGAACATTCTTTCATTGTAAGAATTTGCAGATGCTGAAGTTCCTCCTTTCTGCCCCTACAGGCTCTGGCTTATCCAGGAGGCAAACACTGACCTCTGGTAATTAAAATTCTAGTTCTTTTCTTTTGTCTTTCCCAGGAATTTGACAAGAAGTACAATCCCACCTGGCATTGCATCGTGGGGAGGAACTTCGGCAGTTATGTGACACATGAAACCAAACACTTCATCTACTTCTACCTGGGCCAAGTGGCCATTCTTCTGTTCAAATCTGGTTAAAAGCATGGACTGTGCCACACACCCAGTGATCCATCCAAAAACAAGGACTGCAGCCTAAATTCCAAATACCAGAGACTGAAATTTTCAGCCTTGCTAGGGGAACACCTCGATGTTTGAACCTTTGTTGTGTTTTGTACAGGGCATTCTCTGTACTAATTTGTTGTGGTTATAAAACAATTAGCAGAATAGCCTACATTTGTATTTATTTTCTATTCCATACTTCTGCCCATGTTGTTTTCTCTCAGTCCATTCCTTTAAAAAATAAATCTGTTGCAGATGTGTATGTGTGTGAATTACAATTTGTTCAAATAACAGCATTGAAGATTGTCACTTGATCAGATGTCCAGGTTGGTGGGGATGAGTCCATCCTTACAGAAGTAAGTTCTGTGGGGCATTTCAGTACTCTTTAGTCACATTCTCACCCGTGCTGCAGCTGTTGTGCATCACAAAGAAACATTTAAATTAAATCTTAGTCCTAATTTGAAAATCAGTATTTAAGGATATTTGTTAAGACATTGCTATAGAATGTTCTGGGCCTTTGGCCTCAGGTTGTGGTGATGGATGTGTGGTAGTACTTGAAGCTTTCTATGGCTATAAAATGAAATAAGCTCAAAACAAAGTTGGGATAATGAAATGGATTCCCTTGTCTAGCCCCTTCCCCTGCCTAGAAAGAAGGTGGCCTTAGGGGAAAGTAAATGTTTCTGAGCAGCAGTCTTAATGCTCTTCTAATAAAGTCTTTGCAGGAATTTACATTATCAGCCTGCTGTGCTGTGCTTTGCTGTGGTCAGGAACAAGTGTGAATTGATGCCTTTTCCTGAAAAGACCCAATTAAAGCTGGGGACAAGTAGCATCAAAGGTTTCCTGCTATCAATTTTAAGAGGACTGCAGTCTTAGAAAAGCAAATATGGCAGACTTGTAGGTGGAAAGGAAATAAGACAGGCTGAAACAACCCACACCCGTCTTGGGAAACTGCAAGAAGGGTCCTGACTTCTAGTTTCCCTGTGTTTTCCCATGGATCTCTAAGATGCCATTGGGATTTCTAAGCAGCCAGGCGACTGCTACACAGAAGAGGGCGATAGATTGGAATTGATGGGTGAAAACTCCCATTTTAAGAGTAGAATTAGGTCAGTAACATATTTGGAAGTTTACTTTTCTTCAGAATGTGTGGTTTTAAGAATCCTAGCAAAGTTGTGCTACTTTGGGACTGGAAGGGTTTCAGGGTAGAGGTGCAAAATTTTGACTTTTTTTTTTTTTTTTTTTTTGGGGAGGGGGTTTTTCGCTCTTGTTGCCCAGGCTGGAGTGCAATGGCGTGATCTCGGCTCACTGCAACCTCTGCCTCCCAGGTTCAAGCGATTGTCCTGCCTCAGCCTCTGAAGTAGCTGGGATTACAGGCATGTGCCACCATGCCCAGCTAATTTTGTATTCTTAGTAGAGATGGGGTTTCACTGTATTAGTCAAGCTAGTCTCGAACTCCAGACCTCAGATAATCTGCCCACCTCCGCCTCACGAAGTGCTGTGATTACAGATAGGCATGAGCCACCAAGCCCAGCAATTTTGACTATTGTGCCAGTTTTTTCCCTGCTGTCTGCAAAAAAGGATGAGGTAGTGTGGAATAAACGAGACTGCAATTGGGGTAATTTTATGTTTGTATTTATACAAACAGACCGAAAATGTTCCCACAATTCCATCTTTTTTCTTTCATTTTTTTTTGAGACAAAGTCTCCTGCTGCCCAGGCTGCAGTGCAGTGGTGTGATCACAGCCCACTGCAGCTTCGACCTCCTGGGCTCAAGTGATCCTACCACCTCAGCCTCCAAAGTAACTGGGACCACAAATACATAGCACCACACCCAGCTAACTTTTGAATTTTTTGTAGAGCTGGAGTCTCCCTGTGTTGCCCAGGCTGGTCTTGAATCTTGGGCTCAAGCGATCCTCCCAAGGTGTTGGGATTACAGGTATGAGCCACCACACCCGGTTTAATTCATATTTTTTCTTTTTTTGAGACAGAGTCTCTCTGTCGCCCAGGTTGGAGTGCAGTGGCTTGATCTAGGCTCACTGCAAGCTCCACCTCCCGGGTTCACGCCATTCTCCTGCCTCAGCCTCCCAAGTAGCTGGGACTACAGGTGCCCACCACCACGCCCAGCTAATTTTTTGTATTTTTAGTAGAGACAGGGTTTCACCATGTTAGCCAGGATGGTCTTAATCTCTTGACCTCATGATCTGCCCACCTCGGCCTCCCAAAGTGCTGGGATTACAGGCATGAGCCACCTCACCTGGCCTAATTCATATTTCTTTTTCCCTTTTCCCTCTTTAGTGACCTGGCTATATTTCTTTTGAAGCCCACAAGGAATTTTGCCTCCAAAGCTTTACCTTGTCCAGTTAAGCCTACTCCAAACAAATGATCTGTCTCTAGCTACAGACCCAAAGCTGATTCAAGACTGATAGCTAGACATTGGGAGTTTTAGTTGAATTTGATCTGTCCCATATTTACTGTCAAGAAGTTGGCAGCTTTTTTATTTTTTTATTCAGATGTGAGAAAACCACGTTGCTATGGAGATAAGACTGGGTTGATGGTTTATAAAGCTCCTTCCAGTGCCTGTTCCTTCCTGTTAATTTCAAAAGCCAATAGGCTCCAGCTGGCTGAAAAGCAAATGTAAGCTAAGTTTTTCTAAGCATTTATCAAATGCTCCTAGCTGCTGTTCTTTGAGAGAGTTGTATATAGCTAGCTCTATCTGGAAGCTTTTCAGTGACAGGGCAAGATCTTGTAAGTGAAGGCACGTAAATGATCCTTACTGTGCTGGGCCAGGAAGCAGTATATCTGAAGCCCTTTCACATACCTTTGAACTACGCTATCCACAAACTGTTAGCCAAGTCACACATTGATTTCTGCAATTTATTTTTGAGACAGGTTCTCACTCTGTCACCAAAGCTAGAGTGCAGTGGCATGACCTCAACTCACTGCAACCTCCACCTCCCAGGCTCAGATGATCCTCCCACCTCAGCCTTCCAAATAGCTGGGAACACAGGTGTGTACCATACACCTGGCTATTTTTTAAAATATTTTGTAGAGATGGGGTTTTGCCATGTTGCTCAGGCTGGTCTCGAACTCCTGGATTCAAGCAATCTGCCCTCCTTGGCCTCCCAAAGTGCTGGGATTACAGGCATAGGCCACTGTGCTGGACTGATTTCTGCAATTTCTAAGCAAAGCCTCTTTAAAACCTTAAGATTCATCCACACTCAAAATACTTATGGCTGGGTGCAGTGCCTCATGTCTGTAGTCCCAGCACTTTGGGAGGCCAAAGTGGGAGCCCAGGAGTATGAGAGCAGCCTGGGCAACACAGGGAGACCCTGTCTCTATAGAAAAAACAGGCCGGGCGCGGTGGCTCAAGCCTGTAATCCCAGCACTTTGGGAGGCCGAGATGGGTGGATCACGAGGTCAGGAGATCGAGACCATCCTGGCTAACATGGTGAAACCCCCGTCTCTACTAAAAAATACAAAAAACTAGCCGGGCGACGAGGCGGGCGCCTGTAGTCTCAGCTACTCGGGAGGCTGAGGCAGGAGAATGGCGTGAACCCGGGAGGTGGAGCTTGCAGTGAGCTGAGATCCAGCCACTGCACTCCAGCCTGGGCGGCAGAGCAAGACTCCGTCTCAAAAAAAAAAAGAAAAAACAAAAATTATGGCAGCCAGGTATGGTGGCTCACACCTGTAATCCCAACACTTTCGGAGGTTGAGGTGGGCGGATCACCTGATGTCAGGACATCGACACCAGCCTGGCCAACATGGTGAAACCTCGTTTCTACTAAAAATACAAAAATTAGCTGGGCATGGTGGCAGGTACCTGTAATCCCAGCTACTTGGAAGGCTGATGCAGGAGAATCGCTTGAACATGGGAGGTGGAGCTTGCAGTGAGCCGAGATCACACCACTGCACTCCAGCCTAGGTGACTGAGGGAGACTCGGTCTCAAAAAAAAAAAAAAAAATTAAAAATTAAAAATTAACCAGGCACTATGGTGTATGCCTGTAGACCCAGCTATTTAAGGGGCTGAGGTCGGAGGACTGCTTGAGCCCAGGAGTTTAGGCTGCAGTGGGCTATGATCAGGTCACTGCACTCCAGCTTGAGTGAGAGAGCGAGACCCTGTCTCTTAAAATAATTTATGGCCTCACTTTAACATCAAACAGTGGACTGTATTCAGGGAAATGTTTAGAAAATGACGAAAAATGAAAAAGAAAGACAACAGTAGACTATAACAAGGAGACAAGAAGTCTGCCCGGCTCCATCTCTGAGTACTGAAGGTTAGCTTACATCGTTTCCAAACTTTTTTTTTCTACTATAAAACAAGTGTACTCTTACAAAAAAGCTCCCTATATAAGACATGAAAGCAGGATTTTGCTGGTACATTTATTTTCCAACAAGGACTTAGTGAAAAGTTTTCTTTTTTTTTTGTTTTTGAGACAGTCTCCTTCTACCACCCAGGATGGAGTGCAGTGGCACGATCTCGGCTCACTGCAATCTCCGCCTCCTGGGTTCAAGTGATTTGCCTGCCTCAGCCTCCCGAGTAGCTGGGATTACAGGCGTGCACCATCATGCCCAGCTAATTTTTTGTATTTTTAGTAGAGACAGGATGTCACTATACAGGCCAGGCTGGTTTCAAACTCCTGACCTTGTGATCCACCCACCTCAGCCTATGAAAGTGCTGGGATTACAGGCGTGAGCCACTGCACCCAACCCACACAGTAGCTTTTTATGGAAGAAGACTGAAAGAATGATGAAAAATATATTTTCTGGCCGGGCACGGCCAACATGGTGAAACCCCATCTCTACTAAAAATACAAAAAAATGTAGTTGGGTGTGGTGGCACGCACCTGTAATCCCAGCTACTTGGTAGGCTGAGGCAGGAGAATTGCTTGAACCCGCAAGGCGGAGGTTGCAGTGAGCAGAGACTGCGCCACTGCACTCCAGCCTGGGTGACAGAGGAAGGCTCCGTCTCGGGGAAAAAAAAAAAAAAGAAAAAGAAAAATATATTTTCCTTATCCCCTTCAAGAAAAAATGACAAGTGCCATCAAAAGGTAAACTCGTTTACTGGTTCAGCACACAATTCTCATGATCATTAGTACTCTTGACTTGGGCCTAGACTTAGTCCTAGGCTGAAAGATTGATTCAGGTACAATTAAGTTTTCTGGTGAAAAATCGTCATTGGGTTCAAATGATCTATTATCCCTCTGGAAGGCAGCACCAGCAGGGAAGCTATGAATACACTCACTTCAAAACTGAGCTTTAGTGCTGGTTGTACCTTAACCACACACCCTACAGCCAAGAGAAATTAGCAGTCGAGCAAAAATACAGACCAAATGCCTCTGGGAGACGGACTGAAGCAGCTCCAAAGAAAGCTGTAAAAAAGTGACAAGAATTTGTTCTTCCACTTTAAGACTGTTCGATTCAAACATGAGTCCAAGGCACGTATCCTTAAGAGGAGATGCTCTCCTGCTGTCTCATTTGCCAGATTATCCTTCAGTTCCAGGCTTTCAACAGGATGTGACTGGTTCATGCTCCATGATAGGAAAGGAATTAAAGTTTGAAGCCAGAATGAATGGCCACAATGCCTGATGTTAGACTTTCATAGGTCACCTTGTGAAAGCCTGCATCTTCTATCATCTCTTTGAACTCTTCCTAAAACACAAGGAAAGATGATACAGCCAGGGTAGCCTGGATTTCACTGTGGGGCCTTTGTTTAAAGCTATAGAAGTTTCATACCTGAGACGGAAACCTTCGGATACTCTCTACAAGGTACTGATAGGACTTCCAGTCTCCAGCGATGACCTCTCCCAGGACAGGGATGACCTGGAAGCTATATAGATCATAAAGCCTAAGCAAACAAAAAGGTAAAAGATGAAGATTAGAACATGCCCCTCACTTCTTCCCTAGATAAGAAGAAAGAAGGACAAAACCTGGGGTCACAAACTCAAATGCCTACATGGATCAAGCAAAAACCTGAATTAAGTGGGTCAGGTACAAGACCACTAGAAGTGCTGACAGGTACAGTTAGGAAGTATGATAAAGTGGAGAAGGGACAGTTACTACTCAGCCCTCCCTGTGGCATGTGGGGATATGGCCTACCCAGGGCTGCCATGTATCTGATTTCTCAAGCGAAGCTGGAAATTCAGATTTTTATGTAAAATTTCCTGATTTAAATTTTTTTTTTTTTTTTTTTTTTTTTTAGAGATAGGGTCTCACTGTGTTGCCCAGGCTGGTCTTGAAATCCTGGCCTCAAGTGATCCTTCCGCCTCAGCCTCCCAGAGTGCTGGGATTACAAGCATGAGCCACTGCACTTGGCCCAAATTTCCTGATTTTTTTTTAAGTCAGTCAAATTTAGCAGCAGGGCGTTGAACAGCAACATTAGTGCCACTAATAAGTTCTGATAACCCACTACCATTGGACCAGCCATTTCCTGATTTTTAAATAGGGGCTTCTAAGTCAATTTCTTAATACACATATGTAAGCCAACTTGGATCTGGTTTGAGACTCTTGTGGCCAAGGTACTATAATTCAGAACTGGCTGACCTCTGGTACTCTGAACTACAAAGTTCATGCTTATAGCTTACTGGCTATTCTCAGTCCATTTCAGGGTAGGAAACCTTGGCTATACAATGAAGATAAAGCCCTATTAACAATGCCAACCTGGATATGAGGGGATTGTTCACTTGGCTAAATTCCAGACAGAGAAACCGTCCTCCTGGTTTCAGCACCCGATGGGCTTCCTGGAGTGCCTGAGCAAGACAAGGAACAACAGGACACACTCCTCAGTAGACCTCACTCAATTCTATGAGGCTCAGATAGCTTTAGCTTCTGTAGGCATTACAAAAGTTATCATGGCCCATAAACCTCTTGTTCATTTTCACTTGGGAAGCTGTAGCAGCAACAATAATCCTACGTATCCCAAATGCTATAGGCATTCTGCTGTCAGTGACTAGACAAAGTTAGTTGGGGTAATCTAAACTGACTACAGATTGGTACAACTGCATGAAGGGTAAGTTTAGAGTTACCTATCAAAATCACAATGGATATCCTCTCTGATAAAGCAATTTTACTTCAAGGAATCTATCTTACAGAAATGCTTCTACTATGGAAATAACATGTATGTGGGTTATTCACTTTTATGTATTTTATTTTTTTGTGATGGAGTCTTGTTCTGTTGCCCAGACTGGAGTGCAGGGCCATGATCTCAGCTCACTGCAACCTCTGCCTCCCAGGTTCAAGTGATTCTCCAGCCTCAGCTTCCCAAGTAGCTGAACTAGAGGTGCCTGCCACCACGCCCCACTAATTTTTTGTTTGTTTGTTTTTGAGATGGAGTTTTGCTCTTGTTGCCCAGGCTGGAGGGCAATGGCACAATCTCGGCTCACCACAACCTCCACCTCCTGGGTTGAAGTGATTTTCCTGCCTCAGCCTCCCAAGTAGCTAGGATTACAGGTGTGTGCCACCACGCCTGGCTAATTTTGTATTTTTAGTAGCGATAGGGTTTCTCCATGTTGGTCAGGTTGGTCTCGAACTCCCGACCTCAGGTGGCCCTCCCGCCTCAGCCTCCCAAAGTGCTGGGATTACAGGCGTGAGCCACCGCGCCCAGCCTATTTGTTTTTTTTTTTTTTTGAGATGGAGTTTTGCTCTTGTTGCCCAGGCTGCAGTGCAACGGCACAATCTCAGCTCACTGCAACCTCCACCTCCCAGGTTCAAGCGATTCTCTTGCCTCAGACTCTCAAGTAGCTGGGATTACAGGCATGCACCACCATGCCCAACTAATTTTGAATTTTTAGTAGAGACAGGGTTTCACCATGTTGGCCAGGCCAGTCTCAAACTCCTGGCTGAAGTGATCCACCCACCTCATCCTCACAAGGTGCTAAGATTACAGGTGTGCGCCACTGTGCCTGACCGGTTATTCACTTTTAAATAAAAAGTATAGGAAGCCATTGTTTTGGACTGCTTCTGCACTAGGTTCCAACAGACCAGACTAAGCATCAAGAAGGAGTCACCCAACTTGTGACTCCATAGTTCCACGTCACCAAACCCAAACTAAGTTGTCAGCTGACCTAAGAGATCAGGAAAAAGAGATAGTCAATTTCTCTAACACTCCTGTTAAAATTTTTTTTTTTTTTTGAGATGGAGTCTTGCTCTGTTGCCCAGGCTGGAGTGCAGTGGCACGATCTTGGGTCATTGCAACCTCCACCTCCTTTGTTCAAGCGATTCTCCTGCCTCAGCCTCCCAGATAGCTGGGACTACAGGCGCGTGCCACCACGCCTGGCAAATTTTTTTGTATTTTTAGTAGAAACGGGGTTTCACCATGTTAGCCAGGATGGTCTCGATCTCCTGACCTCGTGATCTGCCCACCTCGGCCTCCCAAAGTGCTGGGATTGCAGATGTGAGCCACCGTGCCAGGGCTCCTGTTTAAATTTATAAATCACATGATAATGAAGCTCCTTCTGCTTTAATCCTTACACAAAAAAGGTAGCCTGAAGTAGCCTGATATAAACTAATTTGTTTTTTATTTTTATTTTTTAGAGACAGGGTCTCACTGTTATGTTGCCCAGCTTGGAGTGCAGTGGCTATTCTCAGGTGTGATCATAGTATACTACGGCCTTGAACTCCTGGGCTCAAGCAGTCCTCCTGCATCAGCCTCCCATGTAGCTGGGACTACAGGCATGTGCCACTGAACCTGGTCAATCAGTTATTGACTGACTGATTAATTGAGATGGGGGTCTCACTATGAAGCCCAGGCTGGTCTCTGACTCCTGGGCTCAGGTAATCCTCTTACCTCAGCCTCCCAAAGTGCTGGGATTATAGGCAAGAGCCACCACAAGCGGCCCTATCAGTTATTTATTTATTTATTTATTTTGAGACAGTCTCACTCTGCCATCCAGGCTGGAGTGCAGTGGCGTGATCTCAGCTCACTGCAACCTGCACTCTTTGTTCTTTGCTTTTCAGCTTTCTTCAGTCTTTCTGTTTCTATAAAGCCAATGTTTTCTGCTCAATTCATTGGGATGCATTCTATTTTTTTTTTTTTTTTTTTTGAGACTGAGTCTTGCTCTGTCGCCCAGGCTGGAGTGCAGTGGCACAATCTCGGATCACTGCAACCTCTGCCTCCCAGGTTCAAGTGATTCTCCTCCCTCAGCCTCCCAAGTATCTGGGACTATAGACACGCACCACCACACCTGGCTAATTTTTGTATTTTTAGTAGAGATGGGGTTTCACCATGTTGGTCAGGCTGGTCTCGAACCCCTGACCTCATGATCTGCCCGCCTTGGCCTCCCAAAGTGCTGGGATTACAGGTGAGCCACCACGCCTGGCCTCTATTCAACTATTTTTAAAACAGCCAGTGCTCTTTATGTACTTACAAGCAAAAATCTCCAAGAAATACTTTTTTACTTTTATTCTTTCTATCTATCTATCTATCTATCTATCTATCTATCTATCTATCTATTTTTGAGATGGAGTCTCACTCTGTCACCCAGGCTGGAGTGCAGTGGTGTGATCTCAGCTCACTGCAGCCTTCGCCTCCTGGGTTCAAGGGATTTTCCTGCCTCAGCCTCCCAAGTAGCTGGGACTACAGGTTCATGCCACTACACCCAGCTAATTTTTGTATTTTTAGTAGACACGGGGTTCACCATGTTGGCCAGGATGGTCTTGATCTCCTGACCTCGTGATCCGCCCACCTCAGCCTCACAAAGAGTTGGGAGGCCAGCCTGGAGGCCTCCAAAGAATTCGAGACCAAGGCCGGGCATGGTGGTGGCTCAAGCCTGTAATCCCAGCACTTTGGGAGGCCGAGGCGGGCGGATCACGAGGTCAGGATATCGAGACCATCCTGGCGAACAAGGTGAAACCCCGTCTCTACTAAAAATACAAAAAATCAGCTGGGCGTGGTGGCGGGAAACTGTAGTCCCAGCTACTCGGGAGGCTGAGGCAGGAGAATAGCGTGAACCCGGGAGGTGGAGCTTGCAGTGAGCTGAGATCCGGCCACTGCACTACAGCCTGGGGGACAGAGCGAGACTACGTCTCAAAAAAAAAAAAAAAGAATTCAAGACCAGTTGAGGTTAAACTCAACTGGCTGCAGTGAGCTGAGATCGCACTATTGCACTCCAGCCTGGGTGACAGAGTAAGAGTCCGTTTCAAAAAAAAAGAAAAAAGAAAGAAAATAGTACACCTTAGCACAAAACATCACAAACACTTGTCTAAGGTTACTCAGTAAACAAATCAACAAATCCATGCAAAAAATTACAAATAAGGATGTCACAAAGTTGTGCTATATGAAAAACATAGGAAAAAAAGAAGTATCAATTAGTTATTGGTCATGTGAATCATAACCAATTCACAAAACATCTTGGCAAAGATACACAAGAAGCTGGTGACTGTCTAAAGGGAGAAGCACTGAATGCGAGAGGAGGCAAGGATGGGAGGGAGATTGTCACATATACCCTTTTGTACCTTTTGAACTTTAAACCTATTAAAAAAATTTATTTCCCCAGGCGCAGTGGCTTATGCCTGTAATCCCAGCACTTTGGGAGGCTGAGGCGGGAGGATCACGAGGTCAAGAGATGGAGACCATCCTGGCCAACAGAGTGAAACCCCCTCTCTACTGAAAAATACAAAAATCAGCTGGGCGTGGTGGCACACGCCTGTAGTCCTAGCTACTCGGGAGGCTGAGGCAGGAGAATCGCTTGAACCCGGGAGACAGAGGTTGCAGTGAGCCAAGATCACGTCACTGCACTCCAGCCTGGCAACAGAGCAAGACTCTGTCTCAAAAAAAAAAAAAAAAAAGTTTTAATTCAACGAAATAATAAACTGGCTACTGACATAGGAAAACTGATGCAAACCAAGCTGATAACACTCCATAAAGAACTTACCACTTAACCAGAGGACCCACGCAACCAGAGACTATGTTATCAAAATGAAACTCTTTGCCTTGCACATGGTCTTCAAGTGTTTTGAACACAATGTTAAAGTAGGAATAAAGGCCAGGCATGGCGGCTCAAGCCTGTAATCCCAGCATTTTGGAAGGCTGAGATGAGAGGATCACTTGAGCTCAGGAGTTCGAGATCAACCTGGGCAACATGGTGAAACCCCATCTCTACAAAAACTAAAAATAAAAAATAAAGTAGGAATAAAGAGGAGCTCCATCAGAGTAAGAGCTGAATGTTCCCCTCTTCCTGCAGAAAAGCCATGAATCCAGCTATCTTTTGTCAAAACAGTGTTTGAGGGTCTTTATCTTTGTCAGCCTCTGACATGTCTCTGATCTTCTGCAAATTCACAGGGTCAGGCAGCTTCACAAATATGAGGAAACACACAAAAGGACAGAGCAAGACTAAATCCCAAAGATGTGAATACCAATCCAAGTAAGACAGACTTCTACGGAGATCAGTTCTGTGGTTTCAGTCTTTTTCAATTTTGTGACTAGAAAATTTGTCAACTTAAAGGATTGAGGACCCTAAACTTCAAACAGGCATTCCACTCAAGCGCCGAGCCCTTAAACATTATTTTCTTTAAGATAAAAAAAAAAAAAAAATCTCTCGCTGGGTGTGGTGGTGGGTGCCTATAATCCCAGCTACTTGGGAGGCAGATGTGGAAGGACTACTTGAGCCCAGGAGTTTGAGACCAGCCTGGGCAAAACAGCAAGACCCCATCTCAAGAAATAAAACTCGGCTGGGCGCGGTGGCTCAAGCCTGTAATCCCAGCACTTTGGGAGGCCGAGACGGGCGGATCACGAGGTCAGGAGATCGAGACCATCCTGGCTAACCCAGTGAAACCCCGTCTCTACTAAAAAATACAAAAAACTAGCCAGGCGAGGTGGCGGGTGCCTGTAGTCCCAGCTACTCGGGAGGCTGAGGCAGGAGAATGGCATAAACCCGGGAGGCAGAGCTTGCAGTGAGCTGAGATCTGGCCACTGCACTCCAGCCTGGGCGACAGAGTGAGACTCCGTCTCAAAAAAAAACCAAAAAAACAAAAAATAAAACTCTTCTTTCCTCACTCACTGTAGCTCTACAACTGAGGTAATTTCCTAGAGTCACACAAGTTGAGGATGCAGCCATTCATACCTGATCAATGTGTGTGACATTCCGGATCCCAAAGGCAATGGTGTAAATATCAAACTTGTCATCATCAAAGGGCAGCTCTTCAGCATCTCCTAATACCCATGCAAGTCCTGAAAGAGAAAATGAGTTCCAGGTCTCAGGCTGGGTAGCTGTTTTTCCCGCACCCAGTGAATTCATTTCATGTAGAGCCTGTGCTTGAAAGCCCAGGTCCTGGGGGTTAGGCTGCCTGGATTCTAATACCAGCTTCACCATATTCCTTATATATTCATATTTTTCCTTTTGTATTTTTAATCAGTTACTATTTTTTTTTTAGACATGGGAGGTCTTGCTTTCTCACCCAGGTTGGAGCAGCTCACTGCATCCTCAAACTCCTGGGCTCAAGCAATCCTCCCGCCTCGGCCTCCCAAAGTGCTGGAATAACAGATGTGAGCCACTGTGCCTGGCCTGTGTATTCTTGAATAAACTACTTTGTCTCAGTTTCCTCATCTGTAAAATGGAGTAAAAAACTAGTGCCTACTTTATAGGGTTACTAAAAGTATTAACTGAGTTACTCTAATTACAGAATTTAGCATAGTTTTACTGGTTTTATTGGAATCACAGAGCATCAGCATGTCCAGGTCTGAGGCCAGGTCATGAATTCAGAGATCACCAGAGGCCCCTATTAGGGTGGCTGTGTCCTCCAAGAATCTTGATTACACTTTAACATTATACAACCTACAGCAAATTAGATGTAAAATACAAAAAGAAGACTCTATAGAGGAAGGCAAATGAAAATAACCTTTCTGGAAAGCAAATTAGCAGCATCTAACAAGGGCCTTAAAGATAAGTAAGGGCTGGCCATGGTGGCTCACGCCTGTAATTCCAGCACTTTGGGAGGCTGAGGCGGGTGGACTGCAAGGTCAGGAGTTCGAGACCAACCTGGCCAATATGGTGAAACCCCCGTGTCTACTAAAAATACAAAAAAATTATCTGGGCTTGGTGGCGCATGCCTATAATCCCAGCTAATCGGGAGGCTGAGGCAGGAGAATTGCTTGAACCCAGGAGGTGGAGGATGCAGTAAGCTGAGAGTATGCCACTACACTCCAACCTAGGTGACACAGTGAGACTCCATCTCAAAAAAAGAAAAAATAAATAAATAAATAAGTGTCTCTGGCCAGGTGTGGTGGCTCATGCCTGTAATCCCAGCACTTCGGGAAGCCGAGGTGGCCGGATCACGAGGTCAGGAGATCAAAACGGTGAATAGGGTTACTAAACGGGGGGCGGGGGGTGAAACCCCATCTCTACTAAAAATACAAAAAATTAGCCGGACGTGGTGGCACACACCTATAGTCCCAGCTACTGGGGAGGCTGAGGCAGGAGAATTGCTTGAATCTCAGAGGTGGAGGTTGCAGTGAGCTGAGATCGCGCCACTGTACTCCAGCCTGGGTGACAGAGTGAGACTCCATCTCAAAAAAAAAAAAAAAAAAGTATACAACTACTGCTTAGAGGGCCCTTATCAAGTGGCAGGGTCTGTGTTATTTTACATACATCTTTAGATAGATTATCTTAGTACATCCTCATACCAACTCTGTGAGAGAGTTACTACCATTATCCTCATGTTTCAGGTCAGCAAAGTGAACATCAGAAAGGTTAAAGTCTGAGCTGAGCATGGTGGCATGCACCTGTAATCCCAGACTCAGGAGGCTGAGGCAGGAGGAGAGCTTGAGCTCAGGAGTTCAATACCAGCCTGGGTAACACAGCAAGACCATATCTCGAAAAAATAAAAAGCAAAAAGAGGAAGGTTGCTTGCCCAAGGTCAAACAGATGGACTGGAATCCAGAGCCTATGTTTTCAACAGCTACGGTATATCACCTCATAGTATGAAGTAGTTATTAGAGTTTAAACACTTGACTGAGTTTATATAGTCAGTAAACGAATAAATCCATGCAAAAATTGCAAATAAGAACATCACAAAGTTGTGATACATGCAAAACACTGGGGAAAAAAAGAATTACCAATTGGTTATTGGTTATGTGAATTGGTTATGTGAATCATGAAACATCCATATGGAAGAATAGCATAAAAAATAATGATTTCAAGGAATTTCTAATGACATGGAAAAATCTTTCGATATAATAGTAAATTAAAGCAGGATTACTAATTTGTAGGCCAGGTGCGGTGGCTCATGCCTGTAATCCCAGCACTTTGGGAGGTCGAGGCAGCTGGATCACAAGGTCAGGAGTTCAAAACCAGCCTTGCCAAGATGGTGAAACCCCTCTCCACTGAAAATACAAAAATTAGCTGGGTATGGTGGAGGGTGCCTGTAATCCCAGCTACTTGGGAGGCTGAGGCGGGGAATCGCTTGAACCGGGAGGCAGAGGTTGCAGTGAGCCAAGATCGCACCACTGCCCTCTAGCCTGGGCGACATAGCAGGACTCTGTCTCAAAATAAATAAATAAATAAAATAAAATAAATAAATGTTATATACAGGATGTTTTCAACTTTATAAAAAGGGAATGATTACGAAAGAGGACGGAAACATTACCATATTGAGGGGCATCTCTGAATGTTTGAATTACAGTTAATATTTGCTTTCTTCTTAACACTTTTTCAAGCCAGGCGTGATAACCCACGCCTGTAATTCCAGCACTTTGGGAGGCCAAGGAGGGCAGACCACTTGAGGCCAAGAGTTTGAGAGTAGCCTGGCCAACATGGCTAAACCCTATCTCTACTAAAAATACAAAAATTAGCCAGGTGTGGTGGCATACATCTATAATCCTAGCTACTCACCTGCCTAATTTTTTTTTTTTTTTTTTGAGGCGGAGTCTCGCTCTGTCGCCCGGGCTGGAGTGCAGTGGCCGGATCTCAGCTCACTGCAAGCTCCGCCTCCCGGGTTTACGCCATTCTCCTGCCTCAGCCTCCGGAGTAGCTGGGATTACAGGCGCCCGCCACCTCGCCCGGCTAGTTTTTTGTATTTTTTTTTAGTAGAGACGGGGTTTCACCACTTTGGCCAGGCTGGTCTCGAACTTTTGACCTCAGGTGATCTCCCCGCCTCCGCCTCCCAAAGTGTTGGGATTACAGGCGTAAGCCACCGCGCCCGACCACACATTAACTTTCACATTTATTAAATAATTTCTAGGGTCCTCCTACTTAGTTTATACTTTTCATGATGTTTTTGCAAAGGTATGATTATTGGAGATTGATAAAACAAGGAGGAAAGATAAAACTGTACTATGGGGCACTTAATAATTCCTACACAGACGCATTTGTCTTGGGCTTAGGAGAGCTCGAAGGGCAGGCTATGCAATGGAAGAGATGATTCCAGAAATGGAACACTGCCTATCATTTCAATATCTTTGTTTTCCATTCTTTATGGCTGAGTACCAGAGAGCGGGGAAACATGTTTGTCAGTAGGAGTAAGGAAACATAGTGCCTTTGTCTAAAAACACTAGTGACTGTCTGCCTTCTGACCAGTACTGATGGTTAACAAAGGAGCCCTTCAGCTTGGGGGCCAAGTGGGCTGCAGTTCGTCTAGGCAGCTCCTTCTCGGGGTGGGAGGAGGAAGAGGAGGAAGATTTGAGCTAAAATAACCATAGACACTCGTGGTGGGGGAGGAGAAGGAGAGAAATGCTGATGCTGACCTGAGGGACGTTCTTTGTTGTATACCACTGCCCCTCACAGTGGCCATCTGTGGTCCCTGGCCAGCATGGAAGAGGGCAGAGCAGCGGCTCTGAAAAGCTGGGCCGGGTGTGGTGGCTCATGCCTGCAATCCCAACACTTTGGGAGGCAGGGGTGGGTGGATCACATGAAGCCAAGAGTTCGAGACCAGCCTGGCCAACATAGTGAAACCCCGTCTCTACTTAAAATACAAAAAAATTGCTGGCTGTGGTGATGTGCAGCTGTAATCTCAGCTACTCGGGAGGCTGAGGCACAAGAATTGCTTGAACCCAGGAGGCAGAGGTTATAGTGACCCGAGATCATGCCACTATACGCCATCCTGGGCAGCAGGGCGAGACTCTTGTCTCACCAAAAAAAAAAAACTGGGCCAACAGGGTGCAGTTGCCAGGATGGACTTTCTCTCCTGTTGCCCAGGCTGGAGTACAATGGCACAATCTCGCTCACCACAACCTCTGCCTTCCAGGTTCAAGCGATTCTCCTGCCTCAGCTTCCCAAATAGCTGGAATTACAGGCAAGCGCCACCACACCCAGCTAATTACGTATTTTTAGTAGAGACAGGGTTTCTCCATATTGGTCAGGCTGGTCTCGAACTCTGGATCTCAGGTGATCCGACCCCCTCAGCCTCCCAAAGTGCTGGGATTATAGGCGTGAGCCACCACGCCTGGCCAAATTTGCTTTCTTTGAGACAGGGTCTTACTCTGTTGCCCAGGCTGGAGTACAGTGGCATGATCATGGCTCACTGCCGTGTCAACCTCCTGGGCTCAAGTGATCCTCCTGCTTCAGCCTCTTAAGTAGCTGCTACTACAGGTGTGTACCACCACACTTGGCTAACTTAAATTTTTTGTAGAGACAGAGTCTCACTATGTCGCCTAGGCTGGTCTTGAACTCCTGGCTTCAAGCGATCCTTCAGCCTCAGCCTTCCAAAGCGCTGGGATTACAGGCATGAGCCACCTTGCTGCCAAAATTTACATTTTTAAGCTAGTACACAAATCATCCATTTTGAGCTTGCAGTAGTCTCGCAGAGATATGCACGCAGTCATTTTCCTATCTGCTATTCGTATTTACCATGGTAGGGAAGTTTGAGGAGCACTGTTCACAAGTGTTTCTTTGAGCGTATCATTTGGGTCCTCTGAGAAACAGATGCTGAGATGGACCAACGAGTGTAAAAGTTTTTTTGTGTGTGTGGCAGGGGAAACACAGGGAAGACAAAAGAAAGACTGAGCAAGAAAAGCCTTTAGACCTTAATGCAGATCTGACAAAGCCTCAGCCTACCCAATAGGGACCTCTGGAACAAAGGCTGGCTGTTAAAGAGTCCTGCCTGGAAAATATCCAGGCCTTACTAGTCCCACAGTGTTCAGTCATTGGCTGGGGGCTGCCACAAAAGAGCCTGGCCTCCCTTGGAAGCTGAAGCAGAGGCTGATGGTGCTAACAGGTGGAGGCTGCTAGCTAACTGCACTCCTTGTGGCTGAAGGGCAAGTTACTTCTTTATTTATTTATTTATTTATTTATTTATTTATTTATTTATTTATTTATTT
>NC_045443.1:118241493-118266700 GCF_002776525.5 Piliocolobus tephrosceles
TTTATTTATTTATTTATTTATTTATTTATTTATTTATTTATTTATTTTTGAGATGGAGTCTTGCTCTGTCCCCCGGGTTAGAGTGCAGTGGCCGGATCTCAGCTCACTGCAAGCTCCGCCTCCTGGGTTTACGCCATTCTCCTGCCTCAGCCTCCGGAGTAGCTGGGACTACAGGCGCCCGCCACCTCGCCCGGCTAGTTTTTTTTTGTATTTTTAGTAGAGACGGGGTTTCACCGTGTTAGCCAGGATGGTCTCGATCTCCTGACCTCGTGATCTGCCCGTCTCGGCCTCCCAAAGTGCTGGGATTACAGGCTTGAGCCACCGCGCCCGGCCTTTTTTTATTTTTTAAATTTCTTTAGAGACAGGGTCTCGCTCTGTCACTCAGACTGGGGTACAGAGGTGCAATCACAGCTCACTGTAGCCTAGAACTCTTGGGCTCAAGTAATCCTCCCATCTTGGCCTCCCAAAGTTCTGAGATTATAGGCATGAGCCATGGGCCCAGCCAAAAGTTCTTTCTTTACAGGAGATGAGAGGTCTGGTTGCACAGCAATCAAACTATCCTAGCATGGACAGGAGAATGGAATGGTTCAAGAATGGGAATGATACACCGAGGTCACCCTGAAGCTGCTGGGAAATTACAGCAAAACTTCTGTCTCAGGGTCTGAGAGCTGAGATCTGAAGATTCAACTCCAATTTGGGATGTGCCACTGAGAAGTTGTGTGACTTGGGTAAGATTCTTGACTTATTTGGGATCTAGTGATCCCAGTCACAGAGGGCTGGGTAAGCTCACTCAATGGGCTGCTATGCATGAATAATGCATATAACAGCACAAACTAGATTCAGCCAGGCAAATCATCTTCAACCTGCCCATCTATAAGTTTCTGAAAGCCAAAAGATAAAGCATTTCAATATTTTACACACTCCACCTTATTCTATAAAGATACAAACATTTCCCGTGTCTGCCTTCTGCAGGACTCACCAGCTCTGTATCCTTGAGCCAAGGCTTTCTGCTTTCCAACCTTTAGCATCTCTTTGTTGATGTCACACACCACGACACGAGACCCGCCCAAGGAATCTTCTTCATTCTGGTACTTTTTGGCAATTTCTTCCCAGGATAAATTTTGCTGGGCCCTTAACTGCCTCTTCTGTTTACTCTGATGGTGGGACTGAACATAATTAAGGAACCGGAATGCAATGTCACCTGTGGGAAGCCAACAGGAGGAAAGATGCAGACTAAATCAAAAATAAAAAAGGAGCCGGGCGCGGTGGCTCAAGCCTGTAATCCCAGCACTTTGGGAGGCTGAGACGGGCGGATCACGAGGTCAGGAGATCGAGACCATCCTGGCTAACACGGTGAAACCCCGTCTCTACTAAAAATACAAAAAACTAGCCGGGCGAGGTGGCGGGCGCCTGTAGTCCCAGCTACTCCGGAGGCTGAGGCAGGAGAATGGCGTAAACCCGGGAGGCGGAGCTTGCAGTGAGCTGAGATCCGGCCACTGCACTCCAGCCCGGGCGACAGAGCAAGACTCCGTCTCAAAAAAAATAAAAATAAAAAAAAAATTAAAAAAAATAAAAAAGGAAGAAACAGCATTTCCTAAAACCTAAAGGGGTAACAGAGGCACAGGGGTACCTGTGTTAGTTAATTGGACTCAGTGTGGTTGAAAGCCAAGTCCTTTCTTCTTTTTGTTAGAGACAGGGTCTCACTCCATCATCCTGGCTGGAGTGCAGAGGCACAATCATAGCTGAGTGTGTGAACTCATTTCAACACTAACTTTTTTTTTTTTATTGAAAAAATTGGGCCGGGCTTATGCCTGCAATCTCAGCACTTTGGGAGGCTGAGACTGGTGGATCACCTGAGGTCAGGAGCCTGAGACCAGCCTGGCCAACATGGTGAAACCCCGTCTCTACTAAAAATACAAAAATTAGCCAGGCATGATGGCAGGCGCCTGTAATCCCAGCTACTCGGGAGGCTGGGGCAGGAGAATCGCTTGAACCTGGGAAACGGAGGTTGCAGTGAGCTGAGATAGCGCCACTGCACTCCAGCCTGGGTGACAAAAGCAAAACTCCATCTCAAAAAAAAAAAAATTAACTAAAATAAAAACTGAAAATCAGGTGTTTATAATACCGTGACCTAGTAAATATTGTTCAGGACAAATCCAGTGCTTTCTTTTTTTTTTTTTTTTGAGATGGAGTCTGGCTCTGTCGCTCAGGCTGGAGTGCAGTGGCCGGATCTCAGCTCACTGCAAGCTCTGCCTCCTCCCGGGTTCACGCCATTCTCCTGCCTCAGCCTCCCGAGTAGCTGGGACTACAGGTGCTCGCCACCTCGCCTGGCTAGTTTTTTGTATTTTTAGTAGAGATGGGGTTTCACCGTGTCAGCCAGGATGGTCTCGATCTCCTGACCTAGTGATCTGTCCGCCTCGGCCTCCCAAAGTGCTGCGATTACAAGTGTGAGCCACTGCGCCCGGCTATTGTCCGATGAATTTTTGTATTTTTAGTAGAGACAGTGTTTCATCATGTTGGCCAGACTGGTCTTGAACTCCTAACCTCAGGTGATCTGCCTGCCTCGGCCTCCCAAAGTGCTAGGATTATAGGTGTGAGCCACCACGTCCAGTCTCTAATGTAATTTAACATGTACAATGACATCACCAAGATGCATTGTGTAAAATCATGACATTTTTCTCTCCAAATGCTCAGTGTACAAGAAGTAACAAAGGACTGTGCACAAACAAATTTTTGATATCTGATGTGATAGCAAATCAAGCAGAAAAGGCAGCCTCGAAAACTTATATAAAGTAATAAAAGGCTTCCCCTATCCCCTAAAAGAGGAAAAGGGGAAAAGAGAGGAAAAGCCAATCTGTGTATTTTAGAAATGTGACAGGCAGCTAGGCACAGTTGCTCACAGCTTTAATCCTAGCACTTTGGGTGGCCAAGGCACATGTATCACGAGGTCAGGAGTTCGAGACCAGTCTGACCAAGATGGTGGAACCCTGTCTCTACTAACAATACAAAAATTAGCTGGGCGTGGTGGCGCATGTCTGTAATCCCAGCTACTCAGGAGGCTGAGGCAGAGAATTGCTTGAACTCAGGAGGCAGAGGTTGTAGTGTGCCAAGATTACAAAAACATGACAGGCACAAAACTGTCATTCTACATTTTTGAATGATATTCAGTCAAAAAGATAAGTGCATGCCTTTCTTAGAAGCTATAAGTATGCTGATTTTCAATTACCATCTTCAGCCTAGTGTTAGGTGAGCTAGCTCACTACAGCAAGCTGAGGCAGAGAATTGCTTGAACTTGGGAGGCAGAGGTTGCAGTGAGCCGAGATTACAAATTTCTGTAAAACACGCTCAATGGCAGTGAAGGATACCAAACTCAACATTACCTGTGCCTCCAGCAACATCAAGCAGCTGGGTCCCAGGAAGCGGGCGCATCTTCCAGAGCAGCAAATCCTTCCAAACACGATGGATACCAAGACTCATCATATCATTCATCACATCATACTTCTTAGCCACACTTTCAAACACCTGATAGACTGACATGGGAGAAACACATACAATAGTGCTATTAACAGTGTTCACTTAGAAAAATCCTATACAAAAAAGGAGCTTTTTTCCCCTGAAATGACCTGTCTTTGCAAGGTGAAACTAAGTCGTAATGCTTGATGCCCAAATCTACACGTTAACATTACCTCTTTATTGATTTATTTATTTTTCCTGCCTCAGATTTATTTGTACAAATAGCACAGGAGGACCCCAGCCCCATGCAGACGGCAGTCCAGGGGGGTCGCACCAGTCCTTCTGTCCTCAAGTTGGCAGACGGAGATATCTATTCTGAAGCCTTCGTAGGGGTCTGGGCACCTTTGGGAGCCTCAGCTGGAAGTGAGGCTGGAGCTGCAGCCTGGGCCTTGGTTTGATCTTTGGCCTTGGCCTTTGACCAACACAGCCTGATCCCCTTGGCAATGTAGGCACAAGCACGCTTCCCAAGCTAGGGGTGGGCAATGTAAGCAAGTGGATCAAGCTTGCGGCTGACACCCTTTGGGATCTTGGGCTTAACCTCCTTGAGCTTTACAAGGGCCTTGATAGCCTCGGCACATGCACTCATGGCCTCGGTACTGTTGGCCTGCATCTTTTTTAGGTCCTTCTTGTCGTGCTTCTTGGCAAAGCGCATGTTCCTCAGGAACTTGGGGTCCACCTCCTTAAGAGATTCTTACCTGGCCGGGCGCGGTGGCTCATGCCTGTAATCCCAGCACTTTGGGAGGCTGAGGTGGGTGCATCATGAGGTCAATGGTTCAAGACCAGACTGGCCAACAAGGTGAAATCTCATCTCTACTAAAAATACAAAAATTAGCCGGGCATGGTGGTGGGCACCTATAATCCCAGCTACTAGGGAGGCTGAGGCAGGAGAATTGGTTGAAGCCGGGAGGTGAAGGTTGCAGTGAGCCAAGACCGCGCCATTGTACTCCAGCCTGGGCAACAGAGCAAGACTCCACCTCAAAAAAAAAAAAGGGATTCATATCTTTGTGATCGGGTTTCTTGATATCATTTCTGTGCCATTTTCGGGACTGGTTGTGTGTGGTGTGGTTCTTCGACTTGGGCATGTCTGCCCTGGTCCTCTCTGTAGCCTGCTCCCTGCTGCTGCTCCTAAGTCATGGATGGCATCACATTACCTCTTTAATAAGAGGCTTCAATGTATTTCATGGGAGAAATCAACCTCTTTTCTGCTGTCTTAATTATCATTACTTAGGACTATTACTTTGTAATAATGCCATACATATACCTGGTACTAAATAAGATGTTTCTGTTTCTTCAAGGATAGGGTGGGAGAAATCGGAATTTTTCTCATGGTTATTATAATAAAAGACAAGATCCATTAGAAAGATGCACAGAGCACGGTACAGAGCACGGTGGCTCTTGCCTGGAATCCCAGCACTTTGGGAGGCCGAGGGGGGCGATTCACTTGAGGACAGGAGTTCAAGACCAGCCTGGCCAACATGGCAAAACCCCGTCTCTAGTAAAAACACAAAAATTAGCTAGGCATGGTGGTGCACACCTGTAATCCCAGCTACTCGGGTGGTTGTGGCAGGAGAATCACTTGAACCTAGGAGGTAGAGGTTACAGTGAGCTGAAATTGGACCACTGCATTCCAGCCTGGGCGACAGAGAGAGACTCTGTTTCAAAATAAAGATGAAAGATGCGTAATTAATGGATGGAAAGACCTTGGCTCATGTCTGCCTTATCACTGAGAAGAACCTCAGGTACAATTTGGTGGGTACCTAGCCAGATGCCAAGCTGTGAATCAGGGCTAAGTCACAATTTAGAGGGCTCTCATGAGTCTTCTCCATAAGACCAACACAGACTGTGGAATCTGGGATAGCTAAAGAGGGAAAGAGTCTACTATCCAAGACTCTCAGAAGCATTTCCCTTTAATTTTTTTTTTTTTATTTGAGACTGAGTCTCGCTCTGTCGCCCAGGCTGGAGTGCAGTGGTGCGATCTCGGCTCACTGCAAGCTCCACCTTCCGGGTTCATGCCATTCTCCTGCCTCAGCCTCCTGAGTAGCTGGGACTACAGGCACCTGCCACCACGCCCAGCTAATTTTTTGTATTTTTAGTAGAGACGGGTTTTCACCGTGTTAGCCAGGATGGTCTCAATCTCCTGACCCCGTGATCTGCCCGCCTCGGACTCCCAAAGTGCTGGGATTACAGGCGTGAGCCACCACGCCCAGCCTTAAAGTTACCTGTTTTTCACCTCAGTTTCTCTGCCCATAAGATGACTATATCAGTGCCAGCTCCCTACCTCCCTGCCAGAAGGCTGAATTGGATAATGAAGAGGAGATGCTTTGAGTTCCTCAGATGAAATGTGCTGCACAGGATCCAAAACATGACACTCTTCTGCTGAATCAGACTACAGAACCCGCCTTTAACTCAATCTTCAAGGTCTATTCTCAACCTTCAGATTTCCAAGTGCACTCTTTCCTTTTTTTTTTTTATTTTTTGGGGGAACTAAGTCTTGCTCTGTCGCCCAGGATGGAGTACAGTGGCACAATCTCAGCTCACTGCAACCTCCTTCTCCCAGGTTCAAGTGATTCTCCTGTCTCAGCCTCCCGAGTAGCTACGATTACAGGCCCTTGCCACCATGCCCATCTAATTTTTTATTTTTAGTGCAGATGGGGTTTCGCCATGTTGGCCAGCTGGTCTCAAACTCCTGACCTCATGATCCGCCCACCTCAGTCTCCCAAAGTGCTGGGATTACAGGAGTGAGCCACCGCCCAGGCTGCTCTTTACTTTTGGACGTCTTTTGGGGTATCTGGGGGACACCAAGGCTAACCTCACTCAGTATAAATAGTCCTTGCTGGCATGGTGGCACACACCTGGAGTGCTAGATACTCGGGGAGCTAATGAGAGAGGACTGCTTGAACCCAGGAGTTCAAGGCTGCAGTGTGCTATGATTGTGCCTGTGAATAGCCATTGCACTTCAGCCTGGGCAGCATAGTGAGACCTTGTCTCAAAAATAAATTAAAAAAATAGTCCTGGCTTTGCATGTTCCAATATGCATGAATTTCAGTTACTGTGGTTTAGCTAAACAACACCAGTCCCCCAACACCAAGATTCAAGTACAATGGTATATTAAACGTGAGTCATTACAGAAAGTACATTCCTTAGTCTACAAATCACTATGTAGATAACAGATATACATCTGATCAGCAACCAATCATGCACTTCTTTCACAGACTTTAGGTGACTGGTTACTGTACCAGTTACTCAGTTCACAGACAGCAAAGCATGTACTTGTATTGCCTCCTTATCTCTCAGTGAAAAAACCCACGTGGCATAACTGGATAAATGAAAGAGGGAGGCCGGGCGCGGTGGCTCAAGCCTGTAATCCCAGCACTTTGGGAGGCCGAGACAGGCAGATCATGATGTCAGGAGATTGACACCATCCTGGCTAACCCGGTGAAACCCCATCTCTACTAAAAAATACAAAAAACTAGCCGGGCGAGGTGGCGGGCGCCTGTAGTCCCAGCTACTAGGGAGGCTGAGGCAGGAGAATGGTGTAAACCCAGGAGGCAGAGGTTACAGTGAGCTCAGATCCGGCCACTGCACTCCAGCCTGGGCGACAGAGCCAGACTCCGTCTCAAAAAAAAAAAAAAAAAGAGGGAATTGAGCAACAAAAATGAAAATGCTGATAATGCTGGAAGTGAAATTCAAATTGAGTGTCAGTGGAGTTATAGGAGAAATAGATGACTGTGGGAATTTTGACACTGCTGCCACTGGAGACCCTAGACATACAGTCAGAGGAACTGCAGGAAAATGAACTTACCAACATATACAAGAAATGGAGCTGTGACAGAAAAAGTTGAAGATGTCTCAGAAGAAGTGATGCCAGCAAAAACTTTCACATTAAAGGAGTTCTTGGAGGTATTTCATAACATTGAAAGCACAAAGGATAAAATATTAGAAGTAGATAAAAACTGAGAAAGAAATATGGCAATTTGCCAAGGCATAAAAAAAGCTATTTCATATGACAAGAAGGTGGCAAACAGTGCTCCAACTACTCTTGGGAAATTTTTTACAAGGAAATAAAAAGAATTTAATTCTCACGGTTTCTAATTTTTTATTAGAATTTTTTTTTCTTTTTTTTGAGACAGTCTCACTCTATCGCCCAGGCTAGAGTGCAGTGGCACAATCTCGGCTCACTACAACCTCCACCTCCCCGGTTCAAGCAATTCGCCTGCCTCAACCTCCCAATTAGCTGTGATTACAGGCGTGCGCCACCACATTTGGCTAATTTGTTTTTGTATTTTTAGTAGAGATGAGGTTTCACCATGCTGGCCAGGCTGGTCTCGAACTCTTGACTTCAAGTGATCTGCCTACCTCGGCCTCTCAGAGTGCTGGAATTACAGGTGTGAAAGATCGCACCTGGCCATAAATAAATATCAACTTTGGTATATATTTTTTCATTTCACTATACATTTATAACTGACAGGGTTTTTGATGGTTGATAATTTTTAAAGGTCATAGAACAACTGTAATTTTTCCCATTGATTAAGGTCATTGTGTATGACTTCAGCTTGCACATTTTCAGTCATGCATTACTGTGCAAAGCGAGGACTGTCTGTACTGCAATCTCAGTCCCCAATCTGGAATTCATATTTAGTTCAGCAGTTAACTTCTTCCCTGCTTGCCACTGTACGAAATGTTGATTATACATTGTAAAGCACAAAACAGAAGTTAGGCATTATTATTATCGTTACTAATTACTGGGTAAGAGCATGTACTTTGGAAGTAACCCACCTGAATTCAAATCTCAGCTCTGCCACTTATTAGCAGAATCTTGGGCAAGTGATTTAATGTATTTGTTTCACATTTTCTTTTTCTTTCTTTCTTTCTTTTTTCTTTGAGAGGAGTTTCGCTGTTGTTGCCCAGGCTGGAGTGCAATGGCACAATGTGGGCTCACCAAAACCTCCCCTTCCCAGGTTCAAAGGATTCTCCTACTCCAGCCTCCCGAGTAGCTGGGAATACAGGCATGCACCACCATGCCAGGCTAATTTTGTATTTTCAGTAGAGACGGGGATTTCTCCATGTTGGTTGGGCTGGTCTGGAACTCCCGAACTCAGATGATCCACCTGCCTCGGCCTTCCAAAGTGCTGGTGTGAGTCACCGTGCCCGGCCTCACATTTTATTTACTTATAAAATTGGGTTATGGCGGGTGCGGTGGCTCACGCCTATAATCCCAGCACTTTGGAAGGCCGAGGCGGGTGGATCATGAGGTCAGGAGATCGAGACCATCCTGGCTAACACGGTGAAACCCTGTCTCTACTAAAAAAAACAAAAAACAAAAAACAAAAAAGTAGCTAGGCGTGGTGGCGGGCGCCTGTAGCCCCAGCTACTAGGGAGGCTGAGGCAGGAGAATGGCGTGAAGCCTGGAGTCGGAGCTTGCAGTGAGCCGAGATGGCGCCACTGCACTCCAGCCTGGGCGACAGAGCAAGACTCCGTCTCAAAAAAAAAAAGAAACCCCGTCTCTACTAAAAATACAAAAATTAGCAGGGCCCAGTGGCAGATACCTATAATCCCAGCTACTTGAGAGGCTGAGACAGGAGAATCACTTGAACCTGGGAGGTGGAGGTTGCAGTGAGCCAAGATCAAACCAATGGACTCCAGCCTGGGCAACAGAGTGAGACTCCATCTTGAAAAAAAACTGGGCTAATAGTTCTTATCCTACAGTTTTATTTATAAGAATTAATGTGAAGTATTTTAGAAAGTTTCAGGACCTTAATAAGTGCTTGCTACTGCACTTGACTAGTCTTAAAAGTAAAAAATAAAATAAAATGAAATGGTTGGTATTATTGTACTTGGCTCCACTTATTTCATTCCATAAGCAGTTATCAAGCTCCTAATGTGCATCAAGCACTGAGCAAACAGGAATGAATGAACCACTGTCCTGGTTTTCTGGGCATTCAGTCCTGTGAAACAAATAATAATTTGAATTTGACATTCAAAGTGTTAAAGTAGAGCAATGTATTAGCAAGGTTGAAGTGGGTAGACTTTAAGGGGATGGGAAATTCCACTGTGGGCACTTTCTCTTATTTCCTGGGTGACTCAGTAAAGAAACCTCTCAGAGCCTCACCTTATATCTCTGTAAAATGGGCCAATTTCTTCATCATTATAAATAGTACTAGTAGAGTTTAAAAACACTCCTTTTCCTTTCCTCTGCCTGTGGCACAGTGCTGACAAAAACAAACTGCTCAACATTATTGAACAATTACTAAGTGCCAGGGACTGTTTAAAGTGCTTTCATATATCAAGTATTCTGATACTCACAAGAACTTGGAGAAGAAGGGTTACTATTAGTCCTACTTGGCAAATTTGGAAGCTGAGGGACACAGAAGATAGTTTCTCTCCTTCTCTCCTTCCTTCCTCCCTCCCTCCCTCCCTCCCTCCCTCCTTCCCTCCTTCCCTCCTTCCCTCCTTCCTTCCTTCCCAGGCTGGGGATGGTGGCTCATGCCTGTAATCCCAGCACTTTGGTAGGCCAAGGCGGCTGGATCACCTGAGCTCCGGAGTTCGAGACCAGCCTGACCAACATGGAGAAACCCCTTCTCTACTAAAAATACATGGTGGCGCATGCCTGTAATCCCAGCTACTTGGGAGGTTGAGGCAGGAGAATCACTTGAACCCAGGAGGCTGAGGTGCAGTGAGCCAAGACAGTGCCATTGCACTCCAGCCTGGGCAACAAGAGAGAAACTCCGTCTCAAAATAAATAAATATATAAATAAATAAATACAAAAACAAAACAAAAAAACCTATTTTTCTCTAGAGGTAAAGAACGTGGACTTCAGACTCAGATTGAACTGGGTTTGAATACTGGTTCCGCCACTTACTAGATATGTTCCAACCGGGCAACTTCTTGCTTAACCTTTAAGTCTCAATTTCCTTACGTGTAATATGGTAATAACAATACCCACTACTGGAATGTTGAAAATGAGAATTGAAAATAATGTCTGTACGTTGCCTGGCACATCACAAACGCTCAGTTGATGGGATTTAGTCATCATTATTCTGCTTTTAAAAAGAGGGCGTCAGGCCGGGTGCGGTGGCTCAAGCCTGTAATCCCAGCACTTTGGGAGGCTGAGACGGGCGGATCACGAGGTCAGGAGATCAAGACCATCCTGGCTAACACAGTGAAACCCCGTCTCTACTAAAAAATACAAAAAAACTAGCCGGGCGAGGTGGCGGGCGCCTGTAGTCCCAGCTACTCCGGAGGCTGAGGCAGGAGAATGGCATAAACCCGGGAGGCGGAGCTTGTAGTGAGCTGAGATCCGGCCACGGCACTCCAGCCCGGGCGACAGAGCGAGACTCCGTCTCGAGAAAAAAAAAAAAAAAAAAAAATTGTAAAAAGAGGGCGTCTGGCTGGGCGCGGTGGCTCTCGCCTGTAATCCCAGCATTTTGGGAGGCCGAGGTGGGTGAATCACCTGAGGTCAGGAGTTCGAGACCAGCCTGGTGAAATCCCATCTCTAGTAAGAATACAAAAAAGTTAGCCGGGCGTGGTGGCGGGCGCCTGCAATCCCAGCTACTCGGGAGGCTGAGGCAGGAGAATCGCTTGAACCCGGGAGGCGGAGGTTGCAGTGAGCCAAAATCGCGCCATTGCACTCGAGCCTGGGCAACAAGAGCGAAATTCCGTCTCAAGAAAAAAAAAAAAAAATCAGAACTGCACAGACAACAACACTGGAACTAATTGGATGTTAAATCAACCCTAACTGGCCAGAAGAAACCAGACCGTGGACGGTCAGATCCCTCCATCCGCCCTCTCGCCCCTTTCACCTTTGCCCCCCTTCTCCTCTTCCGGCACAGTCTCAAATCCGAAGTGCGTTTCCGTTGCCCGCTTCTCTTGGGACAAGAGCCGAGCACTTAGTGGGGCGCCGGGCCAAGAGCTACGAAGCCCGAGGAGCTGGCCGCCCCGCATCGCCCGCGGCCACCCACGGCCGCAATAGCTCCATAGAGCGCAGCTCTTGGGGGCAGCCATCTTGGTAGTCGAGTGACAAGGGCCAGAGAGTACGCCTTGTTGCGTCACTAGACGAACGACGGCGGCTGGCCGGAAACATTATTAGCCGAACGCGCCCTGAAATCTGATACACAGTTGTACGGGCAAAATCTCTAGGATCCAGAGGGTAGTCTTTAAGTATCGGAAATCTCTTCCTCTCTCTCTTCTGTGATTGAATTTACAATTCACCAGGAATGAGGGGAGCTCAGGGGAGCCCCGAGTCACCTCTTAGCGGCTATGTCTCTGAATCCGGCTAGGCAGAGGAGTACTAACTCGCAAGATATCCGCGAACTCTTGTTTTCTTGTGCAGAAGGGAGAAATTGAGGCATGGTGTGATTTAAAAAGCTAAGATTACGGGGCCAATTCCTGCACACTTTGTTGAGCGTAAGAACCACTTGGTTTAAGTTTTAAAATGAAGATTCCTGGGTTCCCAACTACCAGAGATTTTGAATCAGTAAATCTGACATATATCCCTTTAATCTCTATTTAAGCAAATTTCTCTGATGATTCTGATGCAAGAGATTTGCAGACCATTCTTGAGAAACATATGTTAGACTACTCTGAAAAATAAACATACTATGGGCAGACTTCTTTGGTCTGTCCTTTTTATGAACCTGGGAAGCTCATAAATGGGAACGAAAGCTCAAGTATCCACTTAGCAAGCCAGAACCACCACTCACACTTGGTCTCCTGCTGACACAAAGCTACATTCCTAGCTCCAACTGGCATGTCATGGGTGTTTTACTTCAGCCCCAGATTTTCAGTCTTTTTTTAATGGAAAGGGTAACGTAGACCGTCTTGTGCAAAATAAAGAACGGACGTTGTTGAGTTTTGCTTGGATTACTGTATGTTTCTGCTTTCATTCCGTTTTAAATGTATGTTTCCTGTAAATATTTCACGAGGAGAAAGCGCCAATAGAAGAAACTATTTTGAAACGAAAATTCTCTTCTTGGTTTAATATAGCCTGACAGATGGACACCTACCGCTTTCGTTTGGGAAGTACTGCGCTGGGATTTCTGTTTCTTTTTTATTTTAAGAATGATAGAAGGTCCCCGTTGGTATAGTGATGAGAAAATAAAAAGGAATGATACAAGGGCGAAATGATTCATCCATGTATTCATAATTCTCATGTCTTTGTTAAAAGAAATTAAGTGGCCGGGTGCGGTGGCCTGTAATCCCAACACTTTGGGAGCCCGAGGCAGGCGGATTGCATGAGGTCAGGAGTTCAAGACCAGCCTGGTTAATATGGTGAAACCCTGTCTCTACTAAAATACAAAAATCAGCCAGACATGGTGATGCACACCTGTAGTCCCAGCTATTCAGGAGGCTGAAGCAGGAGAATCACTTCAACCCCGGAGTCAGAGGTTGCAGTGAGCTGAGATTGCACCACTGCACTCAAGCCTGGGCAACAGAGCAAGACTCCATCTCAAAACTAATTAAATAAATAAATAAATAAAGTCTCATCAAAGAGTCTTACATCTTCCATATCTAGTTATATAAAAGAATGGATCTCAGGATTTGGGGCTGTTCCTTCTGCACATCAGATTAAGTGTCCAGACCAACAGTATTTCGCTGTTCTCTTATTTCATATGATTTGGGGGGCAAAACCTGTAAAAAGTGAAGCAGGACAAGGACTGTTGGAAGGCATTTTTTTTTGAGGTGGCGTCTTGTTCTGTTGTTCAGGCTGGAGTGCAGTGGCATGACCTCGGCTCACTGCAACCTCTGCCTCCTGGGTTCAAGCAATCCTCCTGCCTCAGCCTCCCTAGTACCTGGGATTACAGGCACGTATCACCATGCCAGGCTAATTTTTGCATTTTTAGTAGGGACGGGGTTTCACCATGTTGGCCAGGCTGGTCTTAAACTCCTGACTTCAGATGATCTACCCGCCTCAGCCTCCCAAAGTGCTGAGCCACCACGCCCGGCGCTAATTTTTGCATTTGTAGTAGAGATGGGGTTTCACCCTTTTGACCAGACTGGTTTTATTTACTTATTTATTCATTCATTCTTTATTTTGAAACAGGATCTCACTTTGTCACCCAGGGTGGAGTGCAGTGGCACAATCATAGCTCATCCATACCCTCCCAGGCTCAAGCCATCCTCCCACCTTAGCCTCCTGAGTAGCTGGGACTACAGGTGTGCACTACCACACTGGGCTGATTTTTGTATTTTTTGTCAAGGCGGTTTTGCCATGTTGCCCTGGCTGGTCTTGAACTTCTGGACTTGGGCAATCCGCCCACCTCAGTCTCCCAAAGTGCTGGGTTTATAGGTGTGAGCCCCGGCACCTGGCCCTGGTCATTTCCTTAATAGCATGTCTATGTGATCTTTTGAATCTCAAACTACTGTGGTTGGAAGGGAATCGTCTGTAATTTTCCAAAGTACAAATAGGTGTGGTATGATTCCCAAAGTCTTAGTGTCTGTATCTGTAAACCATATATTTTTTGTTTTTTAATATTTAGTAAAGAATGGGTTTCACTATGTTGCTCAGGCTGTTCTCAAACTCCTAACAGCAAGTGATCCTCCTGCCTCAGCCTCCCAGAATGTTGGGATTACAAACTTGAGTCACCTTGCCTGGCCACATATATGATTTTCCTTTCTTTTTCTTTTTCTTTTTTTTTTTTTTGAGACAGAGTCTCACTCTGTCGCCCAGGCTGGAGTGTAGTGGCGTGATCTTGGCTCACTGCAACCTCCACCTCCCTGGTTCAAGCGATTGTTCTCCCTCAACCTCCCAAGTAGCTGGGACTACAGGTGTGTGCCACCACGCCCGGCTAATTGTTGTATTTTTAGAAGAGACTGAGTTTCACCATATTGGTCAGGCTGGTCTTGAACTCCTGACTTTGTGATCTGTCCGCCTCGGCCTCCGAAAGTGCTGGGATTACAGGCGTGAGCCACCGCACCTGACCCACATACATGATTTTCTTTTTTTTTTCTTTTGAGATGGAGTCTTGCACTGTTGCCCAGGTTGGAGTGCAGTGGCCCAATCTCAGCTCACTGCAATCTCTGCCTCCCAGGTTCAAGTAATTCTCCTGCCTCAGCCTCAGCCTCCTGAGTAGCTGGGATTGCAGGGGCCCCCCACCACGCCCGGCTAATTTTTTGTATTTTTAGTAGAGACAGTGTTTCACTATGTTGGCCAGGCTGGTCTGGAACACCTGACCTCAGGTGATCCACTGGCCTTGGCCTCCCAAAGTTCTGGGATTACAGGCATGAGCCACTGCGCCCGGCTCCACATACATGATTTTCTTTCTTTCTTTCTTTTTTTTTTTTTTTGAGATGGAGTCTCGCTCTATTGCCCAGGCTGGAATATAGTGGTGCAGTCTTGGCTCACTGCAACCTGTGCCTCCTGGGTTCAAGTGATTCTCCTGTCTCCGCCTCCTCAGTAGCTGGGATTACAGGTGTGCACTGCCATGCCCGGCTAATTTTTTTTGTATTTTTAATAGAGACGGGGTTTCACCATGTTGGTAAGGCTGGTCTCGAACTCCTGACCTGTTGATCCACCCGGCTCAGCCTCCCAAAGTGCTGGGATTACAGGTGTGAGCCACCACACCCGCCTGCCCAACTAACTTTTTTCTTTTTTTCTTTTTGAGACAGAGTCTCACTCTGCCGCCCAGACTGGAGTGCAGTGGCACAATCTCGGTTCACTGCAAGCTCCGCCTCCTGGGTTCACGCCATTCTCCTGCCTCAGCCTCCTGAGTAGCTGGGACTACAGGTGCCCGCCACCACGCCCGGCTAATTTTTTGTATTTTCAATAGAGACGGGGTTTCACCGTGTTAGCCAGGATGGTCTCGATCGCCTGACCTTGTGATCAGCCCGTCTCGGCCTCCCAAAGTGCTGGGATTACAGGCTTGAGCCACCGCACCCGGCCCTAAATATTTTTATTCTTTAGAGTCAGGGGTCTCGCTATATTCCCCAGGCTGGTCTGGAATTCCTGGCCTTCAAGGATCCTTCCACCTCTGCCTCCCAAAGTGTTGGGATTACACGCATGAACCACTGCCTGCCGTCTGTTTCCGCCTCAGTCTCCTGAGTAATGAATGGGGACCACAGGTGCGCACCGCCACGCCAGGCGAAAGAAATAAAATGATGTACTGTATGAAGAAGTGCTGTAAAGTGATATTAAACGTAAGGTATTGTCATTATTAACGCTATTATTATTATTCCTAATGTGAGATAGACTAAGGGCCATGAATCAATTGTTATTAACGCTAGAATAAGAACCGTAAATTGGCCAGGCGCGGTGGCTCAGGCCTGTAATTCCAGCACTTTGGGAGGCCAAGGTGGGCGGATCCAGAGAGCAGGAGATCAGGATCATCCTGGCTAACACGGTGAAACTCCGTCTCTACTAAAAATACAAAAAATTAGCCGGGCGTGGTGGCGGGCGCCTGTAGTCCCAGCTACTCAGGAGGCTGAGGCAGGAGAATCGCGTGAACCTGGGAGGCAAGAGCTTGCAGTGAGCCGAGATCGCGCCACTGAACTCCAGCCTGGGGTACAGAGGGAGACTCCGTCTCAAAAAAAAAAAAAAAAAGAACCATAATTCAAACGAGTCTATAAAGGAGTTCCACAAGTATTCCAATGTTTGGCTACATTATTATTAAGGTATATTATTATTGTTACTGTATTTTTAGTGTATTAAGTGAAAAACCTGGACTTGGAGTAAATGCAAGTCCCATTATTCTGAAAGCCCTCACAGTGGGGTTGGGACGGAGGTGGGGGAGGAAATGTTAAAAAACCCCACGAGACCCGGATGTATGCAAAAACTACATTTCCCAGAATAACTCACCCCTCTCCACTATATATAGAGTCCATCCGGGTTCTACAGGATGCTGTTTGGCGACTCGTCGCCATTCCCGGAGCAGCTCGGCCTCGGCCCAGGGGCGAGTATCCGTCGCTGTGTCGGAGACGCCTGTCCCCGACACCAAGACAGCCAGCCCTCTCCCCTGCCTCGCGGCGGGAGAGCGTGTCCGGCCGGCCGGCGGGGCTCGCGCACCCTCCCTCGCCTCCCCTTCCCCCGCAGCCTCCGCCCCGCCAGGCCCGGCCCGGACTCCCGAGCCCCGGCCTCCTCCTCGTCCTCGGTCGCCGCTGCCGCCGGGCTTAACAGCCCCGTCCGCCGCTTCTCTTCCTAGTTTGAGAAGCCAAGGAAGGAAACAGGGAAAAATGTCGCCATGAAGGCCGAGAACCGCTGCCGCCGCCGACCCCCGCCGGCCCTGAACGCCATGAGCCTGGGTCCCCGCCGCTCCCGCTCCGCTCCGACCGCTGTCGCCTCCGAGGCCCCCGTTGATGCCGCTGAGCTCCCCCAACGCCGCCGCCACCGCCTCCGACATGGACAAGAACAGCGGCTCCAACAGCTCCTCCGCCTCTTCGGGCAGCAGCAAAGGGCAACAGCAGCCCCGCTCCGCCTCGGCGGGGCCAGCCGGCGAGTCTAAACCCAAGAGCGGTAAGGGCGGGCCTGCGGCAGTGGACGGGGGCGAGTGCCCCTACTGCTGGGGAGAGTCGTTGCTCTCGTCTGCTGGGTTACTCGGGGACAGGCTCCACTTTCTATTATAGCCCCTACCTGCCCTTTTCCATGGCTCTCATTATTTACAGTTATGTTAATGAGCGCTGTTTTGCGTGGTTTACGTGGATCATTTACATTAATACTCAAAACTGCTCGATTAGGCAGGTGCTGTTCTTATCCCCATTTTACATATAATGAGAAAGGGTAAAGGTCACCCAGCTAGTATTTGGCTCACAGCAGGCCTTAAGACCTGGTTTGTGTGACTCATCAGTCCACGCTCCTACAACTCCCAAGTTGTTCTACCCTTTAATGTTGAATTAACATTGGATAGTGTTCAAGTTTAGACGGGTGGGTGGAGCCCAGGGACCTTTCAAACTCAGATCTCTTATTTAATAACCTGGTCCCAGATCCATTCCTCTGTTGAAGAGGAACTCATCCTTCAGTGGCTATTCATTGTGGGGTTAAGAGCCCAGACTATGAATTCAGTCTTTTTGGGTCCCAGTTTGCCAGACCTTGAGTGAGTGCCCCGAATTTACTTGTAAAGGTAGGTGGAGTTAATATAATTAAATAAAAAACAAAACAAATGAACTAAGGTCTTAGGGTGTCTGACATCTGTTTTGCACCAAATACCCATAACGTCTATTTTTGTATGTTGGACTGTAGGATTGTCCTTTAACAGGGAAGGTTTTATTTCTGTAATCAAGTCTCTCAATATTATGACCATGATGATGATAATAGCTACCTTTAGTTGAGGGCTTACCATGTGCCAAGGACTAGGTGAAGTTTTTGCCTGTGTTTTCACTGTGCTAGTCACTGACTTGTCTAACAGGGTGAAATTGTTGATATTTAAAGAAGGAATAAACTGAGCAGGTAGGATGTTAGGAGTTGGCAGAGGCTGGAGTGCAGTGTTCTTCATTTTATTTCAAAGTTTGTACTAATCTTTGCTCTGTTTTGTATTTCAGTTACATTAGCAGTAAGAGGAAGGTGTTTTCAGCGACAGTGGAGATATTGTGGCAGAGAGGGAAATATTTGGAGTCCCTAAATGTGGAGGTCCAGTTTAAAACCTGTCAAGATTAAAAAACCGTGAGAGTGAGACCAGGCGTGGTGGCTCATGCCTGTAATCCAGATACTTTGGGAGGCTGAGGTGGGAGGATAGCTTGAGCCCAGGAGTTTCACACCAGCTTGTGCAAGATAGTAAGACCCCGTCTCCATAAGGGGAAAAAAAAAAAAATAGCCAAGTGTGGTGACACACACCTGTAACCCTAGCTACTCAGAAGGGTGAGATGGGAGGATTGCTTAAGCTCAAGGAAGTTGAGGCTGCAGTGAGCTTTATCACAACACTGCATACCATCCAGCCTGGGTAACAGAGAGAGACCCCATCTCTAAAAAGTAAAAATAAAGCTAAGGCTGATTTAAACCAAACAAAAAACCAAAAAATTGTAAGGTTTACTAACTCACTCAGAGTTCACCTGCTGGATATGGCAAACTCGTTTACCTGGTGTGAGACCATTAGCAGTATGGGTTCTCAGGCCATGTCAGGAAGTGGTATGTATGGAGACTGATTTTGCAGTTCTGCACATGTGTAGCTTTGCCATAGATCCCTCAAAAGATAGAAGGTAGCCAGTCCTTTTGGTCAGTGTTGGAACTGGTTTAGAGTGGTCTGTTCAAAGCAATTGATAAGTAAGTTTATTTTTGCACTCTATTCCCAGATGTATGTTAAGGATTTGGTTCTCCAACTGTCTGAATTCTCAATTAATTTTTCTGGGGCTCCTCTTTAAGCCACTAACATACATTCGTTAGTCAGTTGCAATAAATGCCTTAAGTTTATTTCTTAGCAGTAGGTGAAAGCTTGTGACAACTCAAAATAAAACAATAAACAGGTATTTAAGGAATTTTACTGCTATGTCCTTCACTTTGAATATGTTGATTAGTGGAATTAACTCTGATTACCCAACCGGGTGATACAGAATTCTATAGTAGTTTGACCAAGCAAATATTTGTCATTGTTAACATTTCAAATGGGCTGGGTGGCTATAATCCCAGCACTTTGGGAGGCTGAGGCAGGCCGATTGCTTGAGCCCAAGAGTTCGAGACCCTGTCCTACAAAAAAATAAATGAGCTGGGCGTGGTGGCACACACCTGTAGTCCTGGTTGTGAAGAGGCTGAGGTGGGAGGAGGAGGAAGAGCACTTGAACCCAGAAGTTCAAGGTTGCAGTGAGCCATGATCACTTTACTGCACCCTAGCCTGGGTGGCAGAGCGAGACCCCATCTCAAAACAACAAGAAAACTTCTGTAAAAACTCATGTAGGCCGGGTGCGTTGGCTCACGCCTGTAATCCCAGCACTTTGGGAGGCCGAGGCGGGTGGATCACCTGAGGTCAGGAGTTTGAGACCAGCCTGGCCAACATGGTGAAGCCCCGTCTCTACTAAAAATACAAAAAATTAGCCCAGCCTGGTGGCATGCACCTGTAATTCCAGCTACTCGGGGGGCTGAGGCAGGAGAATCCCTTGAAACCGGCAGGCAGAGGTTGCAGTGAGCCAAGATCGCACCAGTGCACTCCAGTCCATCTCAAATAAACAAAAAACTCTTGTAAAGGACCTTTGTTAGATTTTACGAATACACATGTGTGCCTTGAGGCAGCGTTCATTTTTTTGTTTAATTGTGTGTTAGAAAGCTTGACCATGTTTGCCACTGCCAGTGTCTGCTCTTCTGGCTTCTGCTGTGCGTGTTCCCGTGGCAAGGAAGGATGAGCTTTGTAGCCAAATCCATGCTTCTTCACTAGCCATAACCCACTGCTTGCATTTAGGAACAAAGTAAAAGGCAGAATATGTGGAGATTAAAAGATTAGGAAACTCTGGATATTGGCTGATTTTTAAAGTTGAATCTAAGCTGTCTTAAGAACCTAACAGCTAAGACCAGTGCTACTATAACAGATACTGAGGAACTCTGATGCAGTGACTTCACGATGAGATGGTTGCTCTAACAAAAGGGTACACTCAAGCTCTGCATAATCCCATACAAAGATTTCTGCAATACTCATAAGCTGAACATTTCATATACTGGATTCTGCTGGAAAACATTGAAAGGACCTCTTGAATTTACAGAGTACTGAGTTGAAGGGAAAGCAAGAAGGGTAAGGTGAAAAGAGTTTATCTTTTGTCAAGGTGAAAAGAGCAAGAGTTTTCAGTATTCAAATATTTAAGTCACTTTTTTTCTCCCCCTTTTCTGCCTCGTGGAAAAAAGCCCTTTAATTTCTATTCTGTAAACTGTCATTAATGGTTATTTGCTTCCTAGCTGCATGATTAATTTCCTTGAGATTTTGTTCCAGTGGCTGGCTTAAATTTGCCCTTCATTTGTGCACAGGAAATAGGTAAATTTGGCTACCAGGATTTTCTTGATCTTTCCGGCTAGAGTCGCATACCACAGTTTCTTTGCCTGGGCTAATTGCCCGAACATTTATATAACTTTCTTTTGCTTGATTATATTCCTACAGCTTCATTCCAATAGTGTTAATAGGTATTTCTGAGAACAGTCAGCAGTAAATATCCCGTGAATATAGCTCAGAGGAGAGAGGATAGGTTAGAAGTGGGGAAAGTCATTTAGAGGGAGCAAAGAAAGTAAAGAGAGGCAAGAGAGAAGGTAGGCCGTTTTTGGACAGTGGACCCTGGCCAGGAACCAGGCTCTTGTCCCATCCCCCTGGGTGGATAGAACTGCCAGGGAGGTTAAGGGAAGGTCAGGTATTATGAGGCAGTTATTTTGAGGTTGGTGGTATGAAGCACTGCCTTGGCATTCTTCCTGTTATTCCGGTACCAGAAACCAGGTTACTAGTGGTAATCTGCCTTGAAAAATGCCTCTGACCTGTAAATGGACCTGGAGATTTTAATGGCTTTGAAAATTGAGGTGATTTGAAGCCTTCAGTAAAACCACTTAGAGAAATTAAAAGAATTTCAGGGCCTGTTGGCTGGATTCCTTGGTTTATGTGGCTTTGTTGGAAGTCTGGTGGGTGCTCTTGACAGGAATGATTTGGATTTATTAATGATAGGCTTTCAAATCATAGTAAAACTATGTGTCAGCCACTATGGTAGGCATTTTACAGAAGTTTTCTGTCTTAATCCTCATGATTCTATGAGGAAGTATGGTAGAGTATTAGTCCTATTTTACAGGTAAGAAAATAGAGGCTTAGCAGTGTTAAGAGTGATTTGTCCAAGTCAATTTTTATGAAGTCCTAGGCGGTATTTTTCAATAAGCTTTGTATAACCACACTTAGCAAGCAGATAACTTACTGGCACATGCATCATTCCTGATACCACCTCTCTCTTCCTTTCATTCAGAATTACTAATTTCAGCTGGATTCAATTTGTTGTCAGTTGATTCTGTAGTAAGGCCATATGTTGCCCCTCTGGAGGTGCTTGTCAACTACTCTGGACAATGGGTAAGCAACTTGCTTGTGATTACAGCATGAATCAGCAGCAGAAACTTGCTGGCTGGTATTCTGACCTCTAGGCTGAGCCACCTGTTAGAACTAGAGCTAGAAATGAGGATGCCAAGTAATTTAACTGTGAAAAACTTGTGGCCCTTAATTTGGTAATGGGAAGAGGCTGAGATACACCTACTACTACTTGGTGGAGACCTTTCCATTAGGGAAATGTGAAACAACTGAAAAGCTGGGTTAAGTTTTTAAGTGATTTATTTGTTGACTCTGGATCCTGAGTTTAGTGGTCTTGTCTGTTTTGGAATGTGTCTTGACAGTAGTTCTTGGCAGTTGTTCTCAGTGGTGGCTATGCATCAGAATCTCCTCAGGAACTTTTTTTTCCCCCTCAGGACAGTCTTGCTCTGTCACCCAGGCTGGAGTTCAGTGGCGTGATCTCAGCTCACTTTAACCTCTGCCTCCCGGGTTTAAGAATTCTTCTGCCTCAGCCTCCTGAGTAGTGGGATTACAGGTGTCCACCACCACACCAGCCTAATATTTGTATTTTTAGTAGAGATGGGGTTTCACCATGTTGGCCAGGCTAATCTCAAACTCCTGACCTCATGATGAACTTTAAAAAAAAATTATGGGTGTGTGGGGCCGCTTCCTAGGAATTTTTTCTTTCTTTCTTTTTTTTTTTTTTTGTAGAGATGGGGGTCTCACTATGTTGCCCAGTCTGGTCTCAAACTCCTGGCTTCAAGTGATCCTCCTACCTCAGCCTCCCAAAGTGCTGGGGTTACAGGCATGAGCCACTGTGCCTGGCTTTTTTCTGATTCTTTAAGCCTAGGTTGGACCCGTGGGTCCTGGGCATTCATCATTTCAAAAGTCTGTGCAGGTGATTCTGGTGTGCAGCCAGGATTGAGAACCACCACTCTGAGATTTAAAACTTCACCCATAGTTCCTTCTCCCAGGGACTTGATGTTTTTTTTCTGTTTTCCAAAATCTAAAGTGGATCATGTTATCACTCTTGTTCTACCCTAGAGTTTTTCCCATGTATATCCTGGCAAGTTGTCCACAAAACATTTCAAAAATAATACTCTGAATTTTATCTCTGGGTCCCAGGCCTGACAGTACGTTTAACCTTTAGCTGCCTGTTGCCTGGGTCTGGAGATAAGAGGCAGTCTCCCACTTGACGTGTCTGTCTTCATACCCTTAGGTAAGTGGAAGCCAAGAGAAACGAGTTGATTTTGGCAACTAAAATCATTAGTGATGATGTGGTCAGTTGTTAGGTGTTTTGGAAATGAGCAGTTTACTATCAGAGAGCATTTCCGTAAGCATTGTGAAACTTTCCTTGTCAGTGTGGTAATAAGTGAAGAAATGAAGACAGCCTTCTTGCTCAGTGCCAGTTTACTTTCTTTTTTTTTTTTTTTTTTGAGACAGAGTTTTGCTCTTGTTGCCCAGGCTGGAGTGCAGTGGTACAATCTCCCCTCACCGCAACCTCCATCTCCCGGGTTCAAGTGATTCTCCTGCCTCAGCCTCCCAAGTAGCTGGGATTACAGGCATGCACCACCACGCCCAGCTAATTTTTTGTATTTTTAGTAGAGACGGGGGGGTTCTCCGTGTTGGTCAGGCTGGTCTCGAACTCCCGACCTCAGGCGATCTGCCCGCCTTGGCCTCGCAAAGCGTTGGGATTATAGGCATGAGCCGCCACGCCCGGCCAGTTTACTTTCTTAATAAGCCCTTGTAGGCCGGGCGCGGTGGCTCAAGCCTGTAATCCCAGCACTTTGGGAGGCCGAGACGGGTGGATCACGAGGTCAGGAGATCGAGACCTTCCTGGCTAACACGGTGAAACCCTGTCTCTACTAAAAATACAAAAAACTAGCCGGGCGAGGTGGCGGGCACCTGTAGTCCCAGCTACTCCGGAGGCTGAGGCAGGAGAATGGCGTAAACCCGGGAGGCGGAGCTTGCAGTGAGCTGAGATCCGGCCACCGCACTCCAGCCCGGGTGGCAGAGCAAGACTCCGCCTCAAAAAAAAAAAAAAAATAAGCCCTTGCAATGTAGAATCTGGCTTTACCTAAACCTATGCAAACCATGAGGTGCATCTTGAAAGCAGCAGTTAGGGTTAAACAGGTAGGGTCCAGGATCATCTGAAACAGTCTTAGATAATGAGGTTGGGGGATATGTGTTTTTTTTTTTATATACCTATCCTCGTAGAATCTCCTTCGCTTGCGGTGATGTGAAATGGAGTTAAGGAAAACAAAGCAAGAGAATGTGGCTGAGTTAGCTGGGGTTCTGCATCCCCTGAGTTTTCCTTTATTTTATTTTTTTGTGTGTGAGACAGAGTTCTGCTCTGTCTCCCAGGCTGGAATACAGTAGCCTGATCTCCGCTCACTGCAAGCTCATTCTGGGTTCATGCCATTCTCCTGCCTCAGCCTCCAGAGCAGCTGGGACTACAGTTGCGCACCACCACGCCCGGCTAATTTTTTGTATTTTTAATAGAGACAGGGTTTCACTGTGTTAGCCAGGATGGTCTCTATCTCCTGATCTCGTGATCTTGTGATCCGCCCACCTCGGCCTCCCAAAGTGCTGGGATTACAGGCATAAGCCATCGCGCCTGGCCTTTTTTTTTTTTTTTTTTTTTTGAGACAAGCTCTCACTGTGTTACTTAGGCTGGTATGCAGTGATGCAAACATAATTGACAAACCTTGAACTCTTTGGCTTAAGAGATCCTTGAACTCTTGAACCACTGTGCCTGGTTTATCTTTTTCTTTTTTTGAGACAGAGGCTCACTCTGTAGCCCAGGGTGGAGAGCAGTGGTGCCATCATAGCACACTGCAGTCTCAACCTTGGCTTAAGCAGTCCTCCCAACTCAGCCTCTCAGCTAGGACTGCAGCTGTGTGCCAGCACACTGAGCTAATTTTTAAATTTTTTGTAGAGATGGGGTCTTGCTGTGTTGCCCAGGCTGGTCTCAAACTCGTAGGCTCAAGTGATTCTCTGGCTTTGGCTTCCCAAAGTGTTGAGATAACAGGCATGAGCCACCAAGTCCAGCACTGAAACTTTGCTTTCTAATTGTTACTATTAGTGCCATATTTGACACTAACTGTTGCTAACTGAAATAATAGGTAAAAGTTTAGTTTTAAGTTCTAACTTTATTTATTTTTTGAGACCGAGTTTCACTCTGTTGCCCAGGCTGGGGTGCAGTGGCATGATTTCAGCTCACTGCAACCTCTGCCTCCCGGGTTCAAATGATTCTCATGCTTTAGCCTCCCAAGTAGCTGGGATTACAGGCGTGTGGCACCACACCCGGCTAATTTTTGTATTTTTAGTAAAGATGGGGTTTCACCATGTTGGCCAGGCTGGTTTTGAACTCTTGGCCTGATGTGATCTGCCTGCCTTGGCCTCCCAAAGTGCTGGGATTACAGGCATGAGCCACCACGCCTGGCCTTAAATTGTAACTGAGGTAAAGGTCACTGTCCATAAGCAGGATTTAAGGGTAACTGGTAGGAGTGAACCTAGCCTGTTTCTGTGACTGTTCTGTTTACATTGCTGCCATTTCACATGGTTTAGATTGACTCCCAGGTTTTAGGTGGTCAGGTTTGGAGAGAATGATATCTCATTTATTCAATGAGGTTGACAGGCCGGGCGCGGTGGCTCAAGCCTGTAATCCCAGCACTTTGGGAGGCCGAGACGGGCGGATCACGAGGTCAGGAGATGGAGACCATCCTGGCTAACACGGTGAAACCCCGTCTCTACTAAAAAATACAAAAAACTAGCTGGGCGA
>NC_045443.1:118266800-118293473 GCF_002776525.5 Piliocolobus tephrosceles
AGACTCCGTCTCAAAAAAAAAAAAAAAAAAAAAAAAAAAAAGAGGTTGACAGACTATGGTCATGAAGTGATTGCTTTCAAAATTTGGCCTCTGATTATTAACTTACATTTTCTTCTTTCTGAGGCATTGTTTAACCTTGAATTTATTTAGCCTGCTATAAAAAACTGGTGATTATACTTATCAAGAAATAATTTTTTCTAAGTTTAGAAAATTATTCAGATAATATTACAAGTCTGCAGACAGGTACTTTTGTATATTTATATCAGAATCTTAGAGGGTGAGGCCTAAGCATAGGAATTCCTGAGCACAGTGAAGGCTCATCTGTGTGATTCCTGTGAACTGGGAAGATTGAGAATCATTGTAATAAGATGAAAGTGGGGCCAGACCCCATGGCTCTTGCTTATAATCCCAGCACTTTGGGAGGCTGAGGTGGGAAGATCACCTGAGCCTAGGAGTTTGAGACCAGCCTGGGCAACATAGTGAGAACCCCGTCTCTACAAAAAAAAATTTTAAAATTAGGCAAGGTGTGGTGGCTCATGCCTGTAATCTCAGGACCTTGGGAGGCTGAGGCTGGTGGATCGCTTGAGCTCAGGAGTTTGAGACCAACCTGGGCAACATGGCAAAACCCCATCTCTGTCAAAAATACAAAAATAGGCTGGGCTCGGTGGCTCAAGCCTGTAATCCCAGCACTTTGGGAGGCCGAGACGGGCAGATCACGAGGTCAGGAGATCGAGACCATCCTGGCTAACACGGTGAAACCCCGTCGCTACTAAAAAATACAAAAAAGTAGCCGGGCGAGGTGGTGGGTGCCTGTAGTCCCAGCTACTCGGGAGGCTGAGGCAGGAGAATGGTGTAAACCCGGGAGGCGGAGCTTGCAGTGAGTTGAGATCCGGCCACTGCACTCCAGCCCGGGTGACAGAGCGAGACTCCGTCTCAAAAAAAAAAAAAATACAAAAATAAGCAAAGAGTGTTGTGTGTGCCTGGAGTTCCAGCTACTTGGGGGGCTGAGGCAGGAGGATTGCTTGAACCCAGGTGGTTGAGGCTGCAGTAAGCCTAGATCATGCCACTGCACTCCAACCTGGGTGACAAAAGTAAGACCCTGTCTCAAAATAAATTTAAAAATTAGCTGAGTGTAGTGGTGCATACCTGCAGTCCTAGCTGGAAGGCTGAGTTGGAAAGATGCTAAACTGAGGTTGAGGCTGCAGTGTGCTATGATGGCACCACTGCTCTCCACCCTGGGGGGAAAAAAAAATACTGGGCACGGTGGCTCACACCTGTAATCCCAGTATTTTGGGAGGCCGAGGTGGGTGGATCACCTGAGGTCAGGAGGTTGAGACCAGCCTGGCCAGTGTGGCGAAACCCCATCTCTACTGAAAATACAGAATTAGCCAGGTGTGGTGGCTCATCCCTGTAATCCTAGCTACTTGGGAGGCCAAGGCAGGAGAATTGCTGGAACCCAGGAGGTAGAGGTTGCAGTGAGCCGAGATTGTGCCACTGTACTCCAGCCTGGGCAATAGAGTGAGACTGTTTAAAACAAAAAAAAAGATAAACCAGGCATGGTGGTTCATGCCTATAATCCTAACAGTTTGGAAGGCCAAGGCAGGATTGCTTGAGTCCAGGAGTTGGAAATCAAGCAGGGTAACAAAGTGAGACCCCATCTCTACAAAAAAAAAAGTATTTTTTTTTTGTTTGTTTTTTTTTGGTGAGACAGAGTTCTGCTCTGTCACCCAGGCTGGAATACAGTGGCCTGATCTCCGCTCACTGCAAGCTCCTTCTGGGTTCGCGCCCTTCTCCTGCCTCAGCCTGTCAAGCAGCTGGGACTACAGTTGCGCACCACCACGCCACCACTCCCGGCTGGGAGTAGTGGCTGATGCCTGTAATACCAGCACTTTGGGAGGCCGAGGAGTTGGATCACTTGAGCTCTGGAGTTTGAGACCAGCCTGGGCAACAAAGGCAAACCCCGTCTCTACAAAAAACACAAAAATTAGCTGGACATGGTGGGGAGTGCCTGTAGTCTCAGCGGCTCAGGAGTCTGAAGTGGGAGGGTAGCTTGAGTCTGGGAGGTAGAGGTTGCAGTGAGCCGAGATTGTGCCACTGCACTCTAGCCTGGGTAACAGAGTAAAACCCTGTCTCTAAATAAATAAAGTGCATAAATAGTTATTATGTTGTTAGAGTATAAATAAATTGGCGTAACAGTTCTAGAAAGCAACCTAGGAATGTATAAATGGCTTTAATGACCATATTCTATCTGTCAGTTCCCCTTTTTGAGAATTTGACGTAATCAATCACATAAACCTCTGTGTAAAGAGACTTACCAATGGTATTATGTTAAACTAGCAAAAAACTAGAAGCCACCGAAATATACAACAATGAGGGATTGGTTACGTTATTCTTTAAGTATGTGGCCAAGAAGGGTACAGCAATTAATCATGCTTTTGAAGACTAGGGATGCATAAAAATGCTCAGAGAGTAGTAAGCAGAAAGCAATATATCTTCTATGCTTGTTATTTTGTATAAGATTTGTGGTGGGTATGTATAAAGGAGATTAAAAGGAAAACGATGTTAATGGGTTAGTGCTCTGTGGGTACTGGCAACTTTAAATTATTCTACCCGATTTTCAGAACTGAGCACGTATTGTAATTGGAGAGAAAAACAAGAAACATTTTTAAAAAGGGTATAACTCAAGCTGATCCAATATGCTTTTTATTTATTTATTGAATTAATTTTTTTTTTTTTTTTGAGATAATCTCACTCTTTTGCCCAGGCTGGAGTGTAGTGGCATGATCTTGGCTCACTGCAACCTCTGCCTCCTGGGTTCAAGCAATTCTACTGCCTCAGCCTCCCAAGTATCTGGGATTACAGATGCCCACAACCATGCCCCACTAATTTTTTGTGTTTTTAATAGAGATGGGGTTTCACCATATTGGCCAGGCTGGTCTCAAACTCCTGACCTCAAGTGATCCACCCACCTGAGCCTCCCAAAGTGCTGGGATTACAGGTGTGAACTATTGCACCCAGCCCCCAATATGCTTTTAGAACTCAACTTCTTTTGTTCTGTAAATTTAACACCTTCTGAATTTGACCTCTAGAGCATATGTAAACACAGTTTTGCTTTTATGCCTCTTGAATATATTTGCTAAGGCCTAGGACAACCCCTTGTAGTATAGAATCTAGTTATGTTATAGTAATTTAAAAGGGAATGTCTTCTGTTCTGATACCGGGTAAAATACTTTTCCTTAATACAGAATGGCTGTTTCATTTCCTGTAACTTTTATCTGACTGAAGTTTTACAAGGGCAGTGGTTAAGCTGTGTAAAATAGAGACATTATGAATTGAGAATCCACGTGGTTTGATTTACACTGTGTTTGTTTTGAGGGAGGGGACCCGTTAGGCTTCATTATTGCAAGAAAAAATACTCGACTATGTGTTGTCTTGCTCAAAGCACTCATGCCGTGGCCCAAACCCAGATTCTTGGAGCTGGTCAAAGGGCCTATTTACCTTTATTTAAACACAGTTTTGCTGGGAGGTAGAGGGCAGTTGGCTAAGTGAATGTATCACTTCTTAAGTGGTTCTTTTGTGTTTCTTGCTTTCAGATGGAAAGAACTCAAGTGGATCCAAGCGTTGTAATCGCAAACGTGAACTTTCCTACCCCAAAAATGAAAGTTTTAGCAACCAGTCCCGTCGCTCCAGTTCACAGAAAAGCAAGACTTTTAACAAGATGCCTCCTCAAAGGGGCGGCGGCAGCAGCAAACTCTTTAGCTCTTCTTTTAATGGTGGAAGACGAGATGAGGTATGGAATTTGAGAATGTCCTTTCTAGAGCAATAAGCATGAGATTTGATCTCATGCTTTATCAGTAGTTTATCAGTAGTTGAGGAGGGGAACAAGAGGTAGAGGAATAGAAAATCAAAGGAGTCTTGAGTAGTTGAAAGGGTTAACCAGATTTGAAACCTTGCCTCCTTTTTTCCTCTGAAGGTTATGGAAATTTCCTTGGAGGAAGGCAAATTTCCTTTATGACAAATTTGGGGTTCCTTAATTTGTATGGTCTTTTTATTATCACTCTTGAATTATAGGTACCTTTTGGAATATTTAGGTAATAAAATGACATTAATGACATTTGCCTTTGTAATAATCTAGCAAAATGTAAAATGCATATATCTGTAGTCTCATTTTTTTTAGGAGTTTCTTAGCTATGTTTCTGTAAGCGCATAAGACATTTATGTACAAGGGTGTTCACTGTTGTGTTTGTAGTTGCAAAATTTGGGAAATAACCTAAATGCCTATCCACAAGATACTGATAGAGTAAATTATGTTTCATACTATGTAATTATGGTAGAATAAGACAGATTTTTAAAAATGTAGACTGAGAGAAGTAAAGGGATAGAGAGTAACAAGGAAAACAGTTTTAGAAGGTGGTTTAAGGACACCTCTGAAGAGGTAGATTTTGAGAGAGACCTGAAAGAAGCAAGGGAGCACACTATATGGTTGTTTTAAGATGGTCTTGCTCTGTTTTAAGATGGTCTTGCTCTGGAGTACGTTGGCATGATCATGGCTCACTGCACCCTTGACCTCCTGGGCTCAAGCGATCCTCCCACCTCAGCTTTGAGTAGCTGGAAGTACAGGTGCATGCCACCATGCTCGGCTAATTTTTTTCTTTTTATTTTGTAGAGACTGGATCTCACTATGTTATCTAGGCTGCTCTTGAACTCCTGGCCTCGAGCGATCCTCTCATCTTGGCCTCCCAAAGTGCTGGGATTACAGGTGTGAGCCTGAAGGAACAGCATATGCAAAGGACAGGAGGTGGTAGTGCTTTTGTTGGTTTGAGGTAAAGCAAGTAGGCTACCATGAGTGGAGGAGGAGCGGTAGGAAATGTACCCAAAGACTAGGAAAGGGATCAGCTCATGTGGGGCTTTGAAGGACTTTGGCTTTTGTTCAGAGAGATGAGAAGCCATTGAAATGTTTAAGGAGAAAAGTAAGGTAACCTGATTTGGAGTTTTAAAGGGGAAGAGTGGAAGCAGGAAGACTAGTTAAGAGACTACAAAGATATTCTTGGTGAGAGTGATGGAAGCTTTGAAATTGGGTGAGTGATGGAGGTGGTGAGAGACGTTAAGATTTGAGACGTTCCTTGCAGATAGAGCCAAGATTTTTTGTTAGATGTGGGGTCTGAGCAGAGAAAAGGTTGAGTAATGTTTTTGGCATAAGCCCAATTGAGGTACCTTTTGCTGGAATGGAGAACATTCTTTCAAGAAGAGCACAAAGGTTTTTTGGGAGAGGGGAATAGGGTTGAGATAAAGAACTTCAGTTTGGAGATGTTATATGTACATTACAATTCCTATTTGATAAATGTAAGCAGGATATTAGTAGAGGTAGGTAGTTAACTGAATCCGCAGTCAAGGAAGAGACCCAGGTTAGAAATCTGTTGGCATACAGTTGGTGCTTAAAGCTGTGGAACTAAGTGAGATAAATTAAGGAGTGAGTGTTCCAAAAACAGATTAGGTTCAAGAACTGAACTCCTGAGTCTGAATAAGAAACCAGCAAAAGAGCACAGTCAGGGCGGGAGGAAGAGAGCTGGAAAGTGTTGCAGAAGGTGATCAGTTTTGTCAAGTGCTGCTGATAAGCTAAGAATAGGACTGAAAGTTGACCATTCGATTTGAAAATGCCATGTAGATTGGAGAGAATAGGAGGGTGGGAAGAAGAAACAGCAAGTTTACACATACTTTTCAGTGGCTTTGCTCTAAAGGGGAGCAGAGAGATGAGGCAGTGCTTGAAAGGAATATGAGCTTGAGGGATTTTAAGATTAGAGAAATGATAGCATGTCTATGCTCATGGGATGGTTCTGGTGAGAGGCAAAGTGATGCAGGGAAAAGGGAAAGAACTGCTGAGCAATGTCCTTGAGTCCTTGAGATCTAGTGAGAAGTGGAGCAGTTGGCTTAGATAGCAACTCTGCCAGTTCATCCCTAGTAACAAAAGGAGGGCCTGGTGGTAGAGGTGGGGTCGGAGGTAGTTGGAATTCTTTTCTGATTGTTCTGATTTTCTCAGTAGAATACATAAGGTGAGCCAAAAGGAGGTTTGGAAGCCTGAGGAGTGAAGGAGTTGTCTGGGAAAGTGAGGGAACGAATAGACTGCAGAAGCATACTAGGATTGCAGTATTTTCAGGCACATGAGGGTCTACTGTGGTGAGGCTGTTTGCTGTGGTTGTGTTTGTTAGCCCTGTTTGTCTGCTCCAGGGCTGATGTGGAATAGGAAAAGAGTTGAATTAGGAGGAGGTTTTGCCAGGTGAATACAGAAGATATATGAAGAAGTGGGTGATGGGGCCGGGCACAGTGACTCACAGCTGTAATCCCAGCACTTTGGGAGGCCAAGGAGGGTGGATCTCCTGAGGCCAGGAGTTGGAGACCGGCCTGGCTAACATGGCAAAACTCCGTCTCTACTGAAAATACAAAAATTAGCTGGGCATGATGGCAGGCACCTGTAATTCCAGTTACTTGGGAGACTGAGGCAGGAGAATCGCTTGAACCCAGGAGGCAGAGGGTTCAGTGACCCGAGGTTGCACCACTGCATTCCAGCTTGGGAGACAGAGTGAGACTCCATCTCTAAATAAATAAGCAAGTAAGTAAAATTTGAAAAAGAAAGTGAGCAGTGGACCACAGGATCTAAGCCAAATCTGAGGGGTTGGATCATTGATTTGGAGGTCCTAGTGAGGGTAAAGAATTGTTGGAGTCAGGACTAAACCTGGGGAAGGAGTATATTCCTGGCTGGACAACAGAATGCTCAAAGTTAAGATGGTGGAAGAGGTTGTGGTTGTTGATCTAGACTGTAGAACATTCCTGTCTAATAGGATATCAAGCCATGTGTGTAATCTTACATTTTCTAGCTGCCTGCACTACAGAAGTAAAAAGTCAATTTTAACATATTTAATTCAATATATCTAAAATGTAAGTTTACCACATGGTGCAGCCACATTTCAAGTGCTTAGTAGCTACATCTAGCTAGTGGCTGCTGTATTGTACATTACAGCTGTAGAAGGGAAACCTGTAGGTGTGGGTGGCTGAGATGGGAGGGGCAAGCTAATTGGAAGCGAGGAGATCAAGGACCTGGAGTTCAGGGTACTGCGAGGATAATCAGGAAGTACAAGTGGTGTCGGAGAAAGTGACAGTGGGCCAGCTAGGACAAGCTGAAGATAATAGAAGGTTGAGAATGTGGAGGATTTTGTTGACTGAGCGCAAGCTCTTCGATCTAAGTTTGGAGCATTGAGGGTGGAAGACTGTTTGAAGAGATCAGAGCCATGTGGAGATGAAAAATAAGGGATGACCTGGAAGTCTTGGGCTTCTGTGTTGCGCAAACAAACAGAATGTGGCTTTTTTTTTTTTTTTTGATGAAGTCTTGCTCTGTCACCCAGGCTAGAGTGCAGTGGCACGATCTTGGCTCACTGCCAGCTCCGCCTTCTTGGTTCACGCCATTCTCCTGTCTCAGTCTCCCAAGTAGCTGGGACTACAGGCGTCTGCCACCACACCCGGCTATTTTATTTTTTAATTTTTACTTTTTTTTTTTTTTTTTGAGAGAGACAGAGTCTCGCTCTGTCCCCCAGGCTGGAGTGCTGGCTGGATCTCAGCTCACTGCAAGCTCCGCCTCCCAGGTTTACGCCATTCTCCTGCCTCAGCCTCCCGAGTAGCTGGGACTACAGGCGCCCGCCACCTCGCCCAGCTAGTTTTTTGTATTTTTTAGTAGAGACGGGGTTTCACCGTGTTAGCCAGGATGGTCTCGATCTCCTGACCTCGTGATCCGCCCGTCTCGGCCTCCCAAAGTGCTGGGATTACAGGCTTGAGCCACCGCGCCCGGCCCATTTTTACTTTTTTTTGAGATGGAGTCTTGCTCTGTCGCCCAGGCTGGAGTGCAGTGGCGCTATCACGGCTCACTGTAAGCTCTGCCTCCCGAGTTCACGCCATTCTCCTGCCTCAGCCTCCCGAGTAGCTGGGACTACAGGCTGGCTAATTTTTTGTATTTTTAGTGGAGACGGAGTTTCACCACGTTAGCCAGGATGGTCTTGATCTCCTGACCTTGTGATCCGACTGCCTCGGCCTCCCAAAGTGCTGCGATTACAGGCGTGAGCTACCGCGCCTGGCCAATTTTTTGTATTTTTAGTAGAGATGGGATTTCACCGTGTTAGGATGGTCTCGATCTCCTGACCTTGTGACCCACCCGCCTTGGCCTCCCAAAGTGCTGGGATTACAGGCGTGAGCCACTGTGCCCGGCCCAGAATGTGGTGTTATCTTTAAGCTTGGTTGTTAATATAAAAAAGGCGTGTATACCCCCAGTTGTATTTCATTATTTTTAATTTATTATTTTTGAGACAGAGTCTTGCTGTGTCGCCCAGGCTGGAGTGCAGTGGCATGATCGTGGCCCACTGCAGCCTTGACCTACTGGGCTCAAATCATCCTCCCACCTCCGCCTTCCAAGTGGATGGGACTACAGGCATGCATCACTAAGCCTGGCTAATTTTTAAATTTTTTGTAGAGACATTGCATCCCTGTGTTGTCCAGGCTGGTCTCAAACTCCTGGCCTCAGATGATCCTCCCTCCTTGGCCTCCTAAAGCCCTGGATTGTAGATGTGAGCCACTGCGCCCATCCTAGTTTTTTTTTTTTTTTTTTTTGAAGTGGAATTTTGCTCTTGATGCCAAGAATGGAGTGCAATGGTGTGATCTTGGCTCACTGTACCCTCTGCCTCCTGGGTTCAAGCGATTCTCCTGCCTCAGCCTCCCGAGCCTGACCTTGGGTGATCCGCCTACCTCAGCCTCCCAAAGTGCTGGGATTACAGGCATGAGCCACCACTCCCAGTTGCCCATCCTGATTTTATTTTTAAATTTTAGATTTTATTTTTTAGACACAGAGTCTCACCGTGTTGCCCAGGCTGGAGTGCAGTGGCTCTTCACAGGTGTGATCATAGTCCACTGCAGCCTTGAATTCCGGGGTTCACGTGACCCTTTTCAGCCTCCTGAGTGGCTGAGAGTGCAGGTGTGCATCACCGTGTCTAGCTTTGTATTTATTTATTTTTATTTTTTACTTTTTCTGAGGCGGAGTCTCGCTCTGTCGCCCGTACTGGAGTGCAGTGGCCGGATCTCAGCTCACTGCAAGCTCCGCCTCCTGGGTTTACGCCATTCTCCTGCCTCAGCCTCCTGAGTAGCTGGGACTACAGGCGCCCGCCACCTCGCCCTGCTAGTTTTTGTATTTTTAGTAGAGACGGGGTTTCACCGTGATAGTCAGGATGGTCTCGATCTCCTGACCTCGTGATCCGCCCGTCTCGGCCTCCCAAAGTGCTGGGATTACAGGCTTGAGCCACCGCGCCCGGCCTATATGTATTTATTTATTTATTTATTTATTTTTTTTGAGACGGAGTCTCGCTCTGTCGCCCAGGCTGGAGTGCAGTGGCCGGATCTCAGCTCACTGCAAGCTCCGCCTCCCGGGTTTACGCCATTCTCCTGCCTCAGCCTCCCGAGCAGCTGGGACTACAGGCGCCCACCACCACGCCCGGCTAGTTTTTTTGTATTTTTTAGTAGAGACGGGGTTTCACCGTGTTAGCCAGGATGGTCTCAATCTCCTGACCTCGTGATCCACCCGTCTCGGCCTCCCAAAGTGCTGGGATTAAAGGCTTGAGCCACCGTATATGTATTTATTTTTAAAGGTTGTATTAGTCCATTTTCTCGTTACTATTAAGAACTGCCTCAGACTGGGTAATTTATGAAGAAGAGAGGTTTAATTGACTCACAGTTCTGCAGGCTGTACAGGAAGCATGGCTGGGGAGGCCTCAGGAAACTTAAGGCAGAAGGTGAAGGGGAGGCAGACACATCTTAGGAGGAAGACTACGTAAGAGGAAGTGCTATGTAGTTTTTGTTTGTTTGTTTTGTTTTTTTTCGAGACGGAATCTCGCTCTGTCACCCAGGCTGGAGTGCAGTGGCACTATCTCGGTTTACTGCAACCCCTGCCTCCTGGGTTCACACCATTCTTCTGCTTCAGCTTCCCGAGTAGCTGGGACTGCAGGTGCCCGCCACCACGCCTGGCTAATTTTTTGTGTTTTTAGTAGAGACAGGGTTTCACTGTGTTAGCCAGGATGGTCTTGATCTCCTGACCTCGTGATCCGCCCGCCTCGGCCTCCCAAAGTGCTGGCATTACAGGCGTGAGCCACCGTGCCCGACCAGTGCTACATACTTTTAAACAACCAGATCTCCTGAGAACTCACTGTCAGGAGAACAGCAAGCGGGGAGTCTGCCCACATGACCTAATCCCCTTTCACCAGACCCCTCCACCAATATTGGGGATTACACATGAGATTTGGGAAGGGACAAAATCCAAACCATATCAAAGGTCATATACCATGTCTGTATGTATAGAATATCTCAGAGTATGTTCATTGCCTCTGGAAGAGAAATTGCCTTTCATCATATCTCTTTTTGTATGTGCAAGTGCTGCTTAGCAAAAATCTTCAAATTTGACTAAGCAGCAAAAGCCTGAAGTTTGCCTTTCCTTTGACCCAATAATTCCTCCTGTACATTCAAAAGAAGTAATTGTAGGTGCTCAAGTATTTGTGCATAAATGTATCAAAAAATGTGTTTCTCACAGCATTATCTTGAAACAATGGAAAAGCTCTGGAACAATCTGTGCCATACAATAGGGCGTTGAGCTCTGGTATACCCATGCAACATCATGAATGGTATGCAGCTATTTGAGGTGACTAGCAAAGTGTTTATAACATTAAATGGGAAAGGGGAGTTGGGAGATGCCCTAGCTGACTTCCATTCATTTTACTGCTATTTGGGAATGTTAAGAGGACTGAAATACACGTTGATGTGATTTCTTCCATCTTTGCTTGCAGTGGTGTTTCTCGTATGGTTTCTTGGCCAACCTTATAAACTGTTGCTGAATCTGCTGATTGGGTTTCTTTCTGGACACAGAGCTAGTCTGCCTACATGTTCTAGTTCTGTCAGTTTTAATTAACAACGAATAACTGTGTCTTAGATGGGAGGTCTGGTAGGATCCAGAACCTAGGGCAGTTAGCAGCTCTGCCTGCAGGCCACCTCCAGAGTGTGGCTACACAGGCTCACTTTGCCAGAAGCAGACCAAAGAACAAGTAGTTAACAAGAGTGAAGGTGTAGGAGTCCTATGGGACTGTTGAAATGGGACTGTTGAAAATATTAATCCAGTTAAGTAAATCTTTGTGATTCAAGATAGCTAGACGCATTCATGCTGGGTTTTGTCCTTGAACGGTTAACTGTCACTTAGCAGGGCAGATGAAACAGTTTAGTCCTGTTGTAAAGGCTCTTTTCTCCTCTTCACTTCCATTCACTCTTGGGGTAGGCTTTTGTATTACCCCCTCCTGGGAAGGTCTTTTGCTTTAAGCCTGTTTTAATTGTTTTGTTTTTTTGAGACAGTTTCGCTCTTGTTGCACAGGCTGGAGTGCAGTGGCATGATCTCAGCTCACTGCAACCTCCCACTCCTAGGTTCAAGCGATTCTCCTGCCTCAGCCTCTCGATTAGCTGGGATTACAGGCGCCTGCCACCACGCCCGGCTAATTTTTTTGTATTTTTAGTGATCGCCCACCTTGGCCTCCCAAAGTGGTGGGATTACAGGCGTGAGCCACAGTGCCCAGTCTTATTTAATTTTTTGAAAAAGGAATAAAAGAATGGCTACTCCATATAAAAAGCAGCCTTTTTAGTTAATACTTTTTTTAAATTTTTTATTTTTTTCTGAAACAAGGTCTCTGTCGCCCAGGCTGGAATGCAGTGGTGCGATCTCGGCTCACTACAACCTCTGTCTGTCTCCTGGGTTCAAGCGATTGTCCCACCTCAGCCTCCTGAGTAGATGGGATTTCAGGCGCCCACCACTGCCCCCGACTAATTTTTGTATTTTCAGTAGAGACGGGGTTTCGCCATGTTGGCGAGGCTAGTCTCGAACTCCTGAACTCAAGTGATCCACCTGCCTTGGCCTTCCAAAGTTCTGGGATTACAGGCGTGAGCCACCGTGCCAGGCCTTTAGTTAATACTTTAAGCTATGTAGGCTGGCGAGGTGGCTCACGCCTATAATCCCAGTACTTTGGGAGGCTGAGGTGAGGGGATCTCCTGAGGTCAAGAGTTTGAGACCAGCCTGGCCAACATGGCGAAACCCTGTCTCCACTAAAAATACAAAAACTAGCTGGGCATGGTTTAGTCCCACACGCCTGTAATCCCAGCCACTCAGGAGGCTGAGGCAGGGGAATCACTTGAACCTGGGAGGCAGAGGTTGCAGTGAGCCAAGATTGTACCATTGCACTCCAGCCTGAGTGACAGAGTGAGACTGTGTCTTGGGGGGAAAAAAAAAAGATTTGTGTAGAAGGAGGGTTTTTTTTTGGGGGGGTTCTGCTGTAAATCAGTAAGTGTCATCCTAATCTGAAATACTGATTCATTCTCATTCTCCCTAGGTAGCAGAGGCTCAACGGGCAGAGTTTAGCCCTGCCCAGTTCTCTGGTCCTAAGAAGATCAACCTGAACCACTTGTTGAATTTCACTTTTGAACCCCGTGGCCAGACGGGTCACTTTGAAGGCAGTGGACATGGTAGCTGGGGAAAAAGGAACAAGTGGGGACATAAGCCTTTTAACAAAGAACTCTTTTTACAGGCCAAGTGAGTATTGCTACCCCTCAGAGAAAAGGGAAAGTGGGACTCTCCGGATAACTGTGGTGCCGCCGTGAAGAGGCTTTTTTAAAGCTATCGTGGGAAAGAAGCAGAATCGTGTTCTTTTTCTGTTTACCACTGCCCCACCCTTCCTTCCTTTTACTCACTTTCCAGGTGGATGTTTTTGGTACTTAATGCTTAAATAACTGTGTTAGTATCATGATGAGGTAGAAAGCATGTTTGGAATAGGACCCAGATTTGAATCTTGTTTCGGCCTTTGACCTTAGGTAACTTACTTAACTGCTTTGAGATTCAGCCTCTCCTTTATAAAGAAGAGGAAATTTTTTTTTTTTTTTGAGACTGAGTCTCGCTTTGTCACCTAGGCTAGAGTGCTGTGGCGTGATCTCGGCTCACTGCAGCCTCTGCCTTCTGGGTTTAAGCCATTTTTTTTTGCCTCAGCCTCCGAAATAGCTGGGACTACAGGTGTGTACCACCACACCTGTCTAATTTTTGTATTTTTTTTTTTTTGATAGAGACGCAGTGGCTCATGCCTGTAATCCTAGCACTTTGGGAGACCAAGGCAGGGGGATCACCATATTGGCCAGGCTGGTCTCGAACTTCTGACCTTGTGATCCATCTGCCTCGGCCTCCAAAGTGCTGGGATTACAAGCATGAGCCACTGTGCCCGGCCAGGAAGAAGAATTTTTTTTTTTTTTTTGAGACAGTCTTGCTCTGTTGCCCAGGCTGGGGTGCAGTGGCGCGATCTCGGCTCACTGCACGCTGTACCTCCCGGAGCTTCACGCCATTCTCCTGCCTCAGTCTCCCGAGTAGCTGGGACTACAGGCACCTGCCACCTCTCCTGGCTAATTTTGTTTTTGTAATTTTAGTAGAGATGGGGTTTCACGATATTAGCCAGGATGGTCTTGTTCTCCTGACCTCATGATCCCCCTGCCTTGGTCTCCCAAAGTGCCGGGATTACAGGCTTGAGCCACTGCGCCCAACAAGGAGGAGAAAATTTCTTAAGAGACAATTGAGTGACAAGTTGAAGTGCTTGGCATGTGTTTACTCAAATATGATCCCCTTTTGTTTCCTTTTGTGTGGCCTTAGTCATAATTTAAGATTTGACCTAGGATCTAGACTGAAGTAACCTTTTTGTACTTTATATGAACTGGTTTCGAATAGTGATGACAGTGTTTTTTTTTTTTTTTTTTTTGGTGACAGAGTCTCCCTCTGTCGCCTAGGCTGGAGTGTAGTGGCATGATCTCGCCTCACTGCAACCTCTGCCTCTCGGGTTCAAGTGATTCTCCTGCCTTAGCCTCCTGAGTAGCTGGGACTACAGGCAATGTGCCACCACGCCCAGCTAATTTTTTTTGTGTTTTTAGTAGAGACGGGGTTTCACTATGTTAGCCAGGATGGTCTTGATCTTCTAGACCTTGTGATTCGCCCGCCTTGGCCTCCCAAAGTGTTGGGATTACAGGTGTGAGCCACCGCGCCCGGCCTAAGTTTTCTATTTTTAGTAGAGATGTTTCACCCTGTTGGTCAGGCTGGTCTCTAACTCCTGACCTCAAGTGATCCACCTGCCTTGGCCTCCCAAAGTGCTGGGATTACACGTTTGAGCCACGGTGCCTGGCCGAGAACAATCTTTTCAACTGTCTTGAAGACTAGCTATTTTCTGGGGTTCTAAGGGGTGAGGGGAAATCTGACTTACTGCTGTTTGATGGAGTCACAGTCTAGGTTAATTTTAGTTCAGGGGATGCCTTCAGGGAATTTGGCTGGACTTGGAAGCAGAAGAAAACAGTTCATGGATTTAGACTTCTGCCTGCTGAGTCTTTGGGTTCTTTCCAGAGCTGGAGTTCAGAACTGAGGCTGAGGTCCTAGTGCAGTGCCTCATGAACCGGGGCTGCTAATGACCTGCATTTGATTGCTAAGTGAATAGATGACAATTTCTTCCGAGGGCTTATTGGTAGATTCTAACAGTCTAGCCTTTTCCTGTCTTCTTTCCTATTTCTAGCTGCCAATTTGTGGTGTGTGAAGACCAAGACTACACAGCTCATTTTGCTGATCCTGATACATTAGTTAACTGGGACTTTGTGGAACAAGTGGTGAGTAGCTCAGCCAAGCCCATAAGCTATGAATTGGAGACAGCACTAAATAAAGGCACTGTGGTGACGCAGCAGCTGTTGGCTGTGTTCACTGCTTGGTTGCCTTTTCTGCCTGGCCTGTCTTTAGATGTTTCCCAGAGGTCAGTTCCTGGTTCTTCCTGGAGTCCATTTTGTGACTAACTGGCTCTGACCTATAGGGATGGTGTATGAAAGGCTCTGATCTGAAGATGTGTAAGCTGGGAAGTAGTAACCCCTTACCCTCCTGACCTGGGTTGGGCTCATTACGGGGCCATTGCTTCAGTGGCAACCATTCATAGCAATCACTGTCAAAGTAGGCCTCATCTTTGTGGCAGGTGAGCACATGAATGAGCCACACAGTTGTACTTTTTTTTGAGACGGAGTCTCGCTCTGTGGCCCGGGCTGGAGTGCAGTCGCATGATCTCGGCTCACTGCAAGCTCCGCCTCCCGGGTTCACGCCATTCTCCTGCCTCAGCCTCCCAAGTAGCTGGGACTACAGGCGCCCGCTACCACGCCTGTCTAGTTTTTTGTATTTTTTTAATAGAGATGGGGTTTCACCGTGTTAACCAGGATGGTCTCGATCTCCTGACCTCGTGATCCCCCCACCTCGGCCTCCCAAAGTGCTGGGATTACAGGTGTGAACCTCCGCGCCCAGCCGTACTTTTCTTTTTTGAGACAGAGTCTCACTCTGTTGCCCAGGCCAGAGTACAGTGGCGTGATCTTGGCTCACTGCAACCTCTGCCTCCAGGGTTCAAGCAATTCTCGTGCCTCAGCTTCCTAAGTAGCTGGGATTACAGGCGCCAGCTACCACGCCTGACTAATTTTTGTATTTTTAGTAGAGAAGGGGTTTCACCTTGTTGGCCAGGCTGGTTTTGAACTCCTGACTGCAAGTGATCCACCCACCTTAGTCTCCCAAAGTGTTGGGGTTACAGACGTGAGCAACTGTGCCTGGCCCAGTTGTACTTTTTTTTTTTTTTTTTTTAAAGATAGAGTTTCGCTCTTGTTGCCTAGACTGGAGTACAGTGGTGCCATCTCAGCTCACTGCAACCTCCACCTCCCAGGTTCAAGAGATTCTCCTGCCTCAGCCTCCTAAGTAACTGGGACTACGGGCATAATACCACCATTCCTGGCTAATTTTTTTTTTTTAGTAGAGATGGGGTTTCTCCATGTTGGTCAGGCTGGTCTTGAATTCCTGACCTCAGGTGATCCTCCTGCCTCGGCTTCCCAAAGTGGTGGGATTACAGACATGAGCCGTTGTGCCTGGCGTTTTTTTTTTTTTTTTTTGAGACAGTCTTGTTGTATCGCCCCAGCTGGAGTGCAGTGGCGTGATGTCAGCTCACTGTAACCTCCACCTCTTGGGTTCAAGCAATTCTCGTGCCTCAGCCTCCTGAGTAGCTGGGATTACAGGTGTGCACCACTATGCCTGGCTAAGTTTTGTATTTTTATTAGAGATGGGGTTCCACTGTGTTGTCCAGGCTTGTCTCAAACTCCCAGCCTCAAGTGATCACCTGTCTTGGCCTTCTAAAGTGTTGGGATTATAGGCGTGAGCCACCATGCCCAGCTTCCGTTGCACTTTCAAAGCCACTGATGTATTTTCTTTTTTTTTTTTTCTTTTTTTTTTTTTTTGAGACGGAGTCTTGCTCCGTTGCCCAGGCTGGAGTGCAGTGGCGCGATCTCAGCTCACTGCAAGCTCCGCCTCCCGGGTTCACGCCATTCTCCTACCTCAGCCTCCCGAGTAGCTGGGACTACAGGCGCCCGCCACTGCACCCGGCTAGTTTTTTGTATTTTTAGTAGAGACGGGGTTTCACCATGTTAGCCAGGATGGTCTCGATCTCCTGACCTCGTGATCCACCCGTCTTGGCCTCCCAAAGTGCTGGGATTACAGGCTTGAGCCACCACGCCCGGCCACTGATGTATTTTCTACTGAAGTTACAAACTCTTGGTATCCCCTTGTTGGTCCTAATAGAGTATCTGTTGAAGAACAATAATTTCAAAATGATGGGCCCTTTTTTTTTTCTGTATGAGCAGGGGCTTTTGACCTTAAAGCTTGAACTCTCACTACTGTCAAAATGTATAAAATCATCTGAGAATGGCATAGAAGGCATAAAAACTTGTTTTATTAAAAAAAAAAATTAGTCACATAAAGTGAAGTCTTTTTAACGTGTTCTCTGTTGGAAATTACTGGTAGATTACTTCTAGACCCTTTTTAGGCCTTTATGCATACAAATTAAGTTTTTTTATAAATGGGAATATAGTGATTTATAATTTTTTTCTATGTAAAGTAGAACCCCCCAAATACCTGTCGTGTATTAGTTTTATTATATTAAACCGTTATTATGGTTTCCTTAGTGATTTGCTTAAAAAGCTGTCATAGAAAGCCGGGCGCGGTGGCTCACGCCTGTAATCCCAGCACTTTGGGAGGCTGAGGCGGGCGGATCACAAGGTCAGGAGATTGAGACCATCCTGGTTAACAGGGTGAAACCCCATCTCTACTAAAAATAGAAAAAAATTAGGTGGGCGTGGTGGCGGGCGTCCGTAGTCCCATCTACTCGGAGGCTGAGGCAGGAGAATGGTGTGAACCCCGGAGGCGGAGCTTGCAGTGAGCCGAGGTTGCGCCACTGCACTCCAGCCTGGGTGACAGAGCGAGACTCCATCTCAAAAAAAAAAAAAAAAAGCTATCATACATGTATCTACACTGTTAAACAGTTTTAGGAAGATATGTTGAGTATAAGGATGTACAGGGATAGAGATGAGAGAGATGGGGATGAGAGAGTAGAGAGGCCTGTAACTTTAATAGTCCCTAATCAATTCTGCAAGCAGTGAACCTTCTGGTGGCATTTTGTTTCAGCGCATTTGTAGCCATGAAGTGCCATCTTGCCCCATATGCCTCTATCCACCTACTGCAGCCAAGATAACTCGTTGTGGACACATCTTCTGCTGGGCATGCATCCTGCACTATCTTTCACTGAGTGAGAAGATGTGGAGTAAATGTCCCATCTGTTACAGTTCTGTGCATAAGAAGGATCTCAAGAGGTGAGATTGAGACATTTACTCAATTAGATCCCAGTCTGTTCACTCCTTGCCCTGCTACATATAAGTGTCCATGTTTCAGTGTTGTTGCCACAGAGTCACGTCAGTATGTTGTTGGTGATACCATTACGATGCAGCTGATGAAGAGGGAGAAAGGGGTGTTGGTGGCTTTGCCCAAATCCAAATGGATGAATGTAGACCATCCCATTCATCTAGGAGGTGAGTTCTTTAAATTTTGGGGACAAGTAATCCTGGGTACATCCTTTAAGGTGATTGAATAGATACATAGTGTCGGAAAGTTAAGTCTTTGGGCAAGGCAGATCTAGCATGTTCACATTAGTCATAGGATTCCAGTAGGTTAGCGTGGACTTTGTACAGAGTAGATTAATTATTGGTTTCAAGTTTGTTTAATATATACATCCTAATTTTTCATTTCACAAAGTTTTATTGCATAGTGTCTTTCACTGTGCCCAGCCTTAGGGATTCTGTAGTCAGCCAGTCTTGGTGCCTGTCGTCGAGAAACTCAGTAGTCCGATAAAAGAGACAGACTGGTAGACTGGCCATTAGGATAAAGAGTGTGATAAGTGCTCACAATGAATGCCAGAGATGTATTCCCTGTGTTTCGTATATAAGTGAGCATTTGATTAAAATAGCATTTCAGTCTCTGAGGAAAAGATAGATTTCTCAATAAATGGTATTGCAACAATTGATTCTTCCTAAGGAAAAAATAAAATTAGATTCCTATTTCATACCATTCATGAAATTAATTCCAGATAGATTGAAGAAGCAAATGTAAAAAATCCAAAAGTTTTAACCCTTTTATTTAAAAGAAAATATAATTTTTTTGTAAATCCTCAGATGTGCATCTGTCTGAAGGATTGTGTGTTCTCATTTGGGTGGTAAATATGTGTGTGTAATATTTTTTTCCTAGTGATTTTGACTGTTTAAATATTTAACAACTTAAAACATTAAAAATGTGTATTAATTTTAAAAAATTTCTCAGATATGGGTGGATTTTTGAGCCAGGCTGAAATGAGACACTATAAAATATTGATAAATTTTTATTTTATTTTTTTTGAGACGGGGTCTGGCTCTGTCACCCAGGCTGGAGTGCAGTAGCACAATCTTGGCTCACTGCAACCTCCGCCTCCCGGGTTCAGGCGATTCTCATGCCTCAGCCTCCCGAGTAGCTGGGACTACAGGCGCACACCACCACGCCTGGCTAAGTTTGTATTTTTGGTTGAGATGGGATTTCACCATGTTGGCAGGGTAGTTTCGAACTCCCGAGCTTAGGTGATCCGCCCGCCTTGCCTCCCAAAGTGCTGGGATTACAAGCACTAGCCACCGTGCCCGGCCAGTTTGATTTTATGAGAATGAAACTTGTATCTGAGATTTTCTTTTTTTTTTTTTTGAGACAGAGAAAAAAACATGAAATGAAAAATAAGCTGCAGAACAAGATGTTATTGTTTGTCATTTATGATGAAACCTTTATTTCTTTTTCTTTTTCTTTTTTTTTTTTTTTTTTTTTTTTGACTGAGTCTCGTTCTATCGCCCAGGCTGGAGTGCAGTGGCGCGATCTTGGCTTACTGCAAGCTCCGCCTCCCAGGTTCACGCCATTCTTCTGCCTCAGCCTCCCGTGTAGCTGGGACTACAGATGCCCACTACCACACCTGGCTAATTTTTTGTATTTCTATTAGAGACGGGGTTTTGCCATGTTAGCCAGGATGGTCTCGATCTCCTGACCTCATGATCTGCCCACCTTGGCTTCCCAAAGTGCTGGGATTACAGGCATGAGCCACTGCACCCCGCCAAAACCTTTATTTCTTTATAAATGTGGGTATATAATTATATAGAAAAAGGTTTGAAGGATACATAATCAGATTTGCAAATGTTATCTCTGGGCAGATACTAGGATATTTGAGGGTAGGAAAACGGCATATCAAGGAGGTCTGAAGATAACATTGTTTTAAGCTACTTAGAAAGTACAGAAAATGTGGGCCGGGCACAGTGGCGCACGCCTGTAATCCTAGCACTTTGGGAGGCCAAAGCGGGTGGATTACCTGAGCTCAGGAGTTCCAAACCAGCCTCGGAAACACGGTGAAACCTGTCTCCACTAAAATACAAAAAATTAGCTGGATGTGGCGGCGTGTGCCTGTAGTTCCAGCTACTCGGCAGCTGAGGCAGGAGAATTGCTAGAACCAGCCTGGGCGACACAAGTGAGACTCTTATAGAAGTACAGAAAATGTGGAGGAGGAAAGTAAAACAAATAAGTCATCCATGATCCCTTTATTCAAAGGCGCCCCAGAACCTTATCTATATATATTTTTTCTATGCATGTATATTTTTGTGAGATTGGGATTTGATTTGCAAGTCAGCATCTGTATTTCTCCATGTCCCTAATTGACCACTTAGAAAAACACTTCTAGGCTGGGTACGGTGGCTCACACCTGTAATCTCAGCACTTTGGGAGACCGATGCGGGTGGATCACTTGAGGTCAGGAGTTCAAGACCAGCCTGGCCAACATGGTGAAAATCCATCTCTACTTTAAAAAAAAATTTTTTTTTGGTGTGGTGGCACGTGCCTAAATCCCAGCTACTCAGGAGGCTAAGCAGGAGAATTGCATGAACACAGGATGGTGGAGGTTGTGGTGAACTGAGATTGCACCACTGCACTCCAGCCTGGGTGACAGAGGGAGACTCCATCTCAAAATAAATAAAAAAGAAAACCATTTTCAGTGTCCACAGAATTTTGGTTAATGAACATACTATCATGTCATTAACTCTTTTTTTTGTCGCCCAGGCTGGAGTGCAGTGGCATGGTCATGGTTCACTGCAGTCTCGACCTCCTAGGCTCAGATTCTCCTGCCTCAGCCTCCAATTAATTAATTAATTACAATTAAATTTAAATTTAATTTAAAAATTAAAATTTTAAATTTTAATTTAAAAATGTTAACTGGGCATGGTGGTGTAGTTAATTTTTTATTTTTGGCAGAGATGAGGTCTTGCTGTGTTGCTAAGCTGGTCTTGAACTTCTTTTTTTTTGAGATGGAGTCTCGCTCTGTTGCCCATTCTGGAGTGCAATGGTGTGATCTTGGCTCACTGCAACCTCCACCTCCCAGTTTCAAGAGATTGTCCTGCCTCAGCCTCCTGAGTAGCTGAGATTACAGGTGCCCACCATCACGCCTGGCTAATTTTTGTGTTTTTAGTAGAGATGGAGTTTCACCATGTTGGCCAGGATGGTCTCGATCTCTTGATCTTGTGATCCGCCCACTTCAGCCAAAGTGCTGGGATTGCAGGCGTGAGCCACTGTGCTCTGCCTGGTCTTATTTTTATTAATTTTATTTTTTGAGACAGAGTTTTGTACTTGTTGCCCAGGCTGGAGTGCAATGGAGTGATCTCGGCTTACCTCCGCCTCTTGGGTGCAAGTGATTCTCTTACCCCAGCCTCCCTAGTAGCTGGGATTACAGGCGCCTGTCACCATACCCAGCTAATTTTTTGTATTTTTAGTAGAGACGGGATTTCTCCATGTTGGCCAGGCTGGTCTCGAACTCCCAACTTCAGGCAATCCACCTGCCTCAGCTTCCCAAAGTGCTGGGATTACAGGTGTGAGCCACTGCGCTGGGCCACCATTTCTTTATTCTTTATTGTTGGTTTTACTGGTTGGTTTGAGCTTTGCCTTTTTCTTTTTCTTTTTTTTTTTTGAGACAGAATTTTGCTTTTGTTGCTCAAGCTGAAGTACAGTGGCATGATCTTGGCTCACTGCGACCCCTGCCTCCCGGGTTCAAGCAGTTTTCCTGCCTCATCCTCCCGAGTAGCTGGGATTACAGGCATGCACCACCACGCCCAACTAATTTTTTGTATCTTTAGTAGAGACGGGGTTTCACCATGTTGGTCAGGCTAGTCTCGAACTCCTGACCTCAAGTGATCCACCCGCCTCGACCTCCCAAAGTGCTGGAATTATAGGTGTGAGCCACGGTGCCTGGCTGATTTGAGTTTTTCTGATATTACATACAATGCTGTAATAATAAACATTGTGTGACTAAAGTTTTGACTGCATCTCTGGGTTTCTTAGATTTCTTGTGTCAAGGTCGGGCGCGGTGGCATAAGCCTGTAATCCCAGCACTTTGGGAGGCCGAGACTGGCGGATCACGAAGTCAGGAGATCAAGACCATCCTGGCTAACGTGGTGAAACCCCGTCTATACTAAAAAATACAAAAAACTAGCCGGGCGAGGTGGCGGACGCCTGTAGTCCCAGCTACTCGGGAGGCTGAGGCAGGAGAATGGCGTAACCCGGGAGGCAGAGCTTGCAGTGATCTGAGATCCGGTCACTGCACTCCAGCCTGGGCGACAGAGCGAGACTCCGTCTCAAAAAAAAAAAGATTTCTTGTATCAAGAACAGAGCTACGTAACTTATTTTAAGACCGTTGTTAAATTATTTTCTTAGGGAATTATCCCATTTTCACCCCAGAGAAAAGGCTGTATTTGAAAATTTTTATTTAGCTGCACTGTCATGAGCTTTGAGTGTTGCATTTCTTTGGTTTTGCTGGCCTTCTTATAGATGAACAACACAGCCAGTACTCCAAGTTGCTGCTGGCCTCTAAGGAGCAGGTGCTGCACCGGGTAGTTCTGGAGGAGAAAGTAGCACTAGAGCAGCAGCTGGCAGAGGAGAAGCACACTCCCGAGTCCTGCTTTATTGAGGCAGCTATCCAGGAGCTCAAGGTGAGAGGATGCATTGAAGACGCTAAAACCTTTTCACTCTCTCGGCGGTCTCTGGTGAAAACCAGAAATGCTAAACCTTTTCACTGTGTTGGGGGTGAGTTGATGGACACTGGGGTTAAATTAGTTCCATTCCACATTTAAGACAATAAGCAGAAAATGGCTAAAAAAAGTCCATTTGTTTTGGGCTTTGTTTGATGACAGCAGAGAATGTTTAACCTAGGGCTTTTAAAGCTCTTTCTAGAGCTGAAAGGAGCAAGTCAAAATGGTTTTATAACTAATTGTGACAATGGAGTTTTTTAGATTAGCTATGTTCTTAAAGCAAGGGAGAGATTTTTGTTTTCCGGGAAAATACTTAAGGTTCTGTTCTGGAGGTGTTTTGAGAGATATTGTGGAGAAAGTATTATGGCCTGCCCAGTATGCCTTAGGAGTACCTGAAACGGCAAGAATTACACAAGGATAGAATTCCCTGGGTCTTGTATCTTCCACAACAGGAAATTTTGAAGCATCACAACCACTGGTTGTTAGGCCCCGCCTTGAGATACTGATTGCATAGGTTAAGCTCAGTAGGCTCAGTAATTTGCATTATAACAAGTTCTAGGGTGATTCTGATGGTTGCTCATCCCCAGACCACACTACTGGAACCACTGATCTAGCTTAGAGCAGTAGAAGCCCATATTTATTGAGTGATCAGCATTTGATAGGACTGGTGCTATGCACATTTATCTCACTTAAACTTCTAGTGTGATAGATAGCATTATCCCCTCTCATGGATGAGGAAACAGAATCATGGGTTGGGTAATTTGCTAGTAAGGGATGCAGCTGGTATTTGAATTCCCTTCTCCCTGACTCCCAAGGGCTCCTTGGGTAGAGTCCTATATATTTTAACTTTTGCTTTCTTTCTCTAATACATTGCAGCCATGTTTGTTCAAATGCCATTACAGGCATAAGAAAGGCTACATAGCATTAGAACTGTCCAGGCTGAGGTGAGGTTAGCTAAACCCTTCCTACTACTCTGGGCCTCTGTCTGAGCATAGTTTGTAAAAAATAGGTTAGTTTCATGTTCTTAGATTTCTGTTCTGGAAGTTTTTTGTAGTGTTGTCAGTGTCAGATTCTCTCTTTTTTTTTTTTTTTTTTTTTTTTAACTTTTAAGTTCAGGGGTACAAATGCAGGTTATGTCATAGGGGTTTGTTATACAGATTCTCACCCAGGTATTAAGCTTAGTACTCATTAGTTATTTTTCCTTATCCTCTCCCTCCTCCCACTCTGCATCCTCTGATAGGCCTCAGTGTTTGTTCCCCTCTATGTGTCCGTGTTTTTCATCATTTAGCTCCTACTTGGAAGTGAGAACATGCATGCGATATTTGGTTTTTCTTTTTTCTTTTTTTTTTTTTGAGATGGAGTTTCACTCTTGTTGCCCAGGCTGGAGTGCAGTGGCGTGATCTTGGCTCATCACAACCTCTGCCCCCCGGGTTCAAGTGATTCTCCTGCCTCAGCCTCCCGAGTAGCAGGAATTACAGGCATGCCCCACCATGCCTGGGTTATTTTGTATTTTTAGTAGAGATGGGGTTTCTCCATGTTGGTCAGGGTGGTCTTGAACTCCCAACCTCAGGTGATCCGCCCACCTCAGCCTCCCAAAGTGCTGGGATTACAGGCATGAGCCACCACACCTGGCCGTATGTGTCTTCATAGTAGAATGATTTATATTCCTTTGGCTATATACCCAGTAATGGGATTGCTAGGTGAAATGGTATTTCTGTCTTTAGGTCTTTGAGGAATCGCCACACTGGCTGAACTAATTTACATTCCACAGTGTCAGATTCTAAGCAGATTCCAATTCTTAGTGGGTATTGCATGCTTTTTGCTTCCTGTTTCCCTCAAAGTTGAGATATTTAAGCACCTAACCTCCTTCCCATTGGGTCTCATTGCCTTTTAACTTTTGGTCCTGTTGAGAGGCCATTCTAAGCCCTTGCCCTTCAAGCTAAGTGTGTTTCTGGAAACTTAACTTTCTCTGGTGTTTTCTCTGGCCACATTAGACTCGGGAAGAGGCTCTGTCGGGATTGGCTGGAAGCAGAGGGGAGGTCACTGGTGTTGTGGCTGCTTTGGAACAACTGGTGCTGATGGCTCCCTTGGCGAAGGAGTCTGTTTTTCATCCCAGGAAGGTTAGTGTGTTCCTGTTACTAAGTGGCTGCCAGTCCTCAAATTCTGTCATTGAGCTGGTAGGCATTACTGTGAGATCTAAACCTTCTCAAGAGAAGAGGGGCAATGAGTATTTTCTGTATGCTTGTTATTAGTTCTTTCCCCAGGGGTGTTAAATCAGTGAACACGACAGCTAAGATAAACATCTAGGGAGCTTGATTCTTAGGCCTACATTTGCCAGATTGCTTTCGGAAAGCAGGAGATATACTTTCTGTTGATCTAGAGTTTGCTGCAACAGGGTGTGCTGGAGTATCTGTCTGCCTTCGATGAAGAAACTACGGAAGTTTGTTCTCTGGACACTCCTTCTAGACCTCTTGCTCTCCCTCTGGTAGAGGAGGAGGAAGCAGTGTCTGAACCAGAGCCTGAGGGGTTGCCAGAGGCCTGTGATGACTTGGAGTTAGCAGATGACAATCTTAAAGAGGGAACCATTTGCACTGAGTCCAGCCAGCAGGAACCCATCACCAAGCCAGGCTTCACACGCCTCAGCAGCTCTCCTTGTTACTACTTTTACCAAGGTGAGGGTGCCTGAGGAGAGGGCTGGGTTGCCGCAGAGGTGTTTCAGATGTGACCCTGCGCTCTAAGCAGAGGAGCGCCACTAGATCCAGGGGCTTGGGTGGCTTGAGCCCTTGGGCATGGGGAGGGGTGAGGGGCGTTCTGGGGACTGGCCAAGACTGGTGTGTGATAGAGCCTCTTGTCCTCAGCGGAAGATGGGCAGCACATGTTCCTGCACCCGGTGAATGTGCGCTGCCTCGTGCGGGAGTACGGCAGCCTGGAGAGGAGCCCTGAGAAGATCTCAGCAACTGTGGTGGAGATTGCTGGCTACTCCATGTCTGAGGTGAGGCCTTCCTCTAGAAATGGAGGGTCAGACAGCAATATTAACCTAATCTCTTTGAGGTAGGCTTAGCCATCCTAAGTTCACAAACCTTCAAGGCCTTTAGTTTTTGTATTTTTAGTCTTTCTGTCAGTGATGGTGCTGTGAATTCTTTGTAAGTGAGGTGCCCCCTCAGCATGAGTGCTGCTCCCTGCTTCATTGATTGTAGTTTGGGGATGTAGATATTTCTTTTTTACTCACGATGGAGTTTATTTTTCTTTCTTTTCCTCCTCATTGCCTGGGAGAAATGTCACAAATTTGTTGTAAGATTTAAAATTAGACTCTTTGAGTACTATAAATTTTTCATCAAACATGCAGGAAAAGAATAGAAACGAAAATAAATGGGCTGGGTGTGGTAGCTCACACCTGTAATCCCAGCACTTTTGGGAGGCTTAGGCAGGCAGATTGCTTGAGGCTAGGAGTTTCAGACCACCCAGGGCATTTCTACAAAAGATACAAAAAAAATTAGCTGGGTGTGATGATGTGCATCTGTAGTCCCAGCTACTCAGGAGGCTGAGGCAGAAGGATCACCTTAGCCCGGGAGATCAAGTCTGCAGTGAGCTGACCTGGGTGACAGAGCAAGACCATGTCTCAAAAAAAAGAAAAAATTGGGCTTCATTTTCTACTGTTTCAGGCCAAGTGTCTTTCAGTAGGGAGATCTGCTTTATCTTCCTTCCCAGTTATTCTGTCAGTGGTTCCCACTTTTTTTTGGTTCTGTTTTTCCACCAGCAAATAACTTTTTATCTTCGCTATTCATCCCCCTCAGCTGTGGGCCCTTAAAAATCAGAAACGTGGCCGGGCGCGGTGGCTCAAGCCTGTAATCCCAGCACTTTGGGAGGCCGAGATGGGCGGATCACAAGGTCAGGAGATCAAGACCATCCTGGCTAACACAGTGAAACCCCGTCTCTACTAAAAATACAAAAAAACTAGCCGGGCGAGGTGGCGGGCGCCTGTAGTCTCAGCTACTTGGGAGGCTGAGGCAGGAGAATGGCGTAGACCCGGGAGGCGGAGCTTGCAGCGAGCTGAGATCCGGCCACTGCACTCCAGTCCGGGCGACAGAGCGAGACTCCGCCTCAAAAAAAAAAAAAAAAAAAAAAAAA